>NW_010273942.1:0-51303 GCF_000690775.1 Eurypyga helias
CAGTGTCAGAGCCGGACTAGGAGCTCGGCCTCACCAACCTCCTGGGGAGCCCGAGGGGTGCCGCCGGCCTCACGGGTCTGCGTCCTCCTCCACTACTGCAGAAAAAAATAGGGCAGGAGTTGGGTTTCAAGTGGTTCTTTTCCGGCGTGGGGTGCACGGGTCCCCGCTCTGCCCGTGGGGCCACGGCGATGGGCTGGGGACTGGAGCGAGCACAACATGTCAAACTCCATCTGAACGTCGGAAAACACCTGGGTTTTTTGCCGTGAGGGTCGTGGGGGGAGGTGGCATGGGGAGGCTGTGGGGTCTCCATCCGTTGGGATACTCAAAGCCCAGCTGGACGGTGGGCTTCGGGTGGCTCCGCTTGATCTCCAGAGATCCTGTCCAGCCTCGGCCACGTGCATCCTGCGCACCCATGGGATGGTGCCGATGCCACCGCCGTAGTAACTCGTGTTGGGTGAAAAGGACACATCTTTCGTTTTCCTTTTAATGAACCTTAAGCAGATAGGCTTGAGGAGGTCCAGCACAGCCAAAAGCAGACGTGGGTTTAGACCAGAGCCCTGATTTGACTGGACCTGTGATGCGTAACCAAACTCCCCGATGTTTCAGTCGGGCAGATTGCTGATGGGTGCAAGCTCCTGCTGCCAGCACGGAAGGGAAGACACTCCTGGTTGCTCGCAAAGCTGGGAAAAGTGCTGGTGAGCAGCAGGAAGCTGGGCAGAGGTTGGCATCTGCTTGTTGCTGGTACCTTGTCCGTTTAGCGTGGCATAACCGGTGCAGGCCAGTTCCTCCACTGCCCTGCACGCTGCTGAAGTGGGTTGGTGCTGGCGCGTGCCTGAGTTATCCAGTCAGCCCTTGAATGTCATATAATGTCCCCTGCTGTGAGGGACATGAGCAAATTAAACTCCGTCCCTTTAGAAAGCCAGTCTTCCTCTCGGCTTGTTGTCGGAGCAGAAGGAAAGCGAATATTAAAGTTCCATTGGCAGCGTTAGTGTTAAGTATTCTTTACCTCAGGGTAGTGGTGGGAGCCCCCGTGGTGCGCTAGGGCCTGTCCCTGTCTCGTGCAGTCTACAAGTAAAAAGTTGTTGCCTGTTTGTGCCCAGTTTGCCAGGGAAGATTGCAAACTTTCAGTAGTTAACAGACATCTGACTTGTAGGTAGGGGCAGCCGGAAGGAGCCTGGAGAGTGGAGCAGCAGTGGCAGGGAGGGGGTGTGTGCCACGTCTCAGGTGACAGAAGTAGTTGAACAAGTGGAGTCAATGAATTCTTCCTTGTTCTGTCTTCTAGCAGCTCCTTTGTATTTACTCGATGGCTGCAGCTGAATGCTGTGCTTCCCCTGCTTCTGAATTCCATGTAGGAAGGGCAGTGTTCACAATTGTGGTATTATACAGTGTGGTCATAAAGACCGAAACGATAAGAATGGTATTTTCTTTAGAAACTGACATTTAACTAAATAATCTTGGGTGTTGCAGCAGCTGGCAAAAGACAATGCAAACAAATTTCTCATTAAAGTGAGGTGGTTCAGGAGAACCCTGTACAATATGGAAGAGAATTGTTTTCATCTGATACAACCACTTTGCAGCTGTATAAAGTTGTCATGGACAAGCACAGCAGATTGGTAGTAGGTATATGAGCTAGAGTTGGGAAGTCTGTAACTAAGTGCAGAATGAAAAGCTTACGTTCCTACTCCTAGTTCTCTCTGATCTTGGAGGGTTTATCTCCTCTGCCTCAGTTTCTTCCGGCTATAAAGTGAGACCTTGTGTCAAGGAGACCTGGCAAAAGGCTGAGCGTTTCTAGCCAAAGCAAACAAACCAATAGTCTTTAAAGACCTTTCCCTATACCATAATCTGCAAAAATAGGTCAAGGTTAAAGTCACCTTGGAAGTGATGGATTAATTCTCCCATTCCAAAGTCATCGTTATGCAACCGATTAGAGTTAATGCATCATTAAAGATACGTAAAAGAAAAATCCCTCTGAGACCACTCCTATACCTTTAGTAGCACCTTCAAGGAAAAGGGAAAGTGAAGCTTTTGTTTTCTGAGTACATTTCTTTATCTGACAGAGCACTTGTTTGTAAACACTTATCCCAGCAGCAAATGAGACAAGAATACCAACAGGTATGTTTGTACAGCGTCACGCTTGTAGCTGACAACAGAGATGGGAGGAGATTCTGTTGCAGAAGAGATAAGGGATTTATCCTCAATAAATGTAAAGCTTTTCTCCATCAGAATAAGAGCTTTGTTCACACTTAGTCAAAAACATTGCCTTTTTTTTTTTTGAAGTGTCATGGATTCCTATTAAAGAGATTTTGCTGAAATCCTATCTTTGATTAAACCTTCACTGTGAAATTGCTCTGGGTTGCTGGAAGTAAATTATCCTTTTAGATACGGGTTGTAGAGATGAAATGAACTAGTGAGTGGCCAGATATTCTTGTCAAAGACATTGGATTTATTTTTTTAGACATGTCATTTCTAGATATGTTTATGTATGTGTTATTTGCCTTCTTTTGTTCAGGCAGGGATGGATTTAGTTCTCCATCTTTCCAGCTCTCTTTTTAAGATAGAGGTTCCTATTTATTCCTTTTGGGAATGTTTTGCTCTGAATCCATGTGTTGGTCCTGTGATTCAGAATGAGGTATCACCTAAAGTGGTCTGAATTTCCTTTCTCTCTGTAGCCACTCGGGACCAGGAGGGCAGCCAAGACTTGTTACTTGTCTACGTGTGTCAAGGTCTAATTTGCTGTAGTATTTTTTTTGTTTGGCAAGCTCAGTTCTGGGCTTTCTTTCCTATACCCCTGGACGCAGCATGCTGCCAAACCAGAGCCATTTCCACAGAAGACCAAGTTTCATGTTATTCTCAGTCAGATAGCTGGGGAAGCTGCATTACCAAGAAACACAGTGTCCGTAACAGCTTACGAACAGTTCATGTGGCTAAATTCACTCTTCGGTCTGTGTTTTTCATTTTGCCTTTCTACCCCCATATCCTGCCCTATTTCTCTCTCCTGGTGCAGCTCACTTCATTTCATTGCAATAGGATTCTTGGGATCAGCTCCCAGGAAACACAATTTTTCAGATGTGTCTGTCTCTGCTGGTAGACCATAGGGCTTCTGGGGAAACTAGCTAAGTTACTTCTGCTCCAGTGGGCCAGCTGAAAGCAACCCAAAGCTTCAGCTGCAGAAAACTGTGCTGAAGTGTTTGCTACATGTCTTGACCTGCCTTGAATGAACAGAACACAAAGTAGAAGTGGCTGGCTGCTATTTATCTAGATTTTTGGAGAGAAGCTACCTGCTTGTTTTATAACTTACTGCTTTGTTGCATTGCCTGTTGTTCAATTTTGATTTCTTCCTCAAATACCACTTTAAGCTTAGTTTTCCAGTAATTGCAAAACTGGTATAAATTACTGAGGTTGAGGGGAGAGGTTCAAGCATATGATCATAGGATACAAGACCCATTGTTGTGGGCAATTGCTCCAGGCCATCCAAGGCTTAACCCCAAAGAGTTTGACTGATTTAAAATTAATTGTATTATAACTAGTTAGTGTACTCCAGCAAAGACAAGACCTTTTCCAGGAACGGGAAAGAAAAACTCACCATTACAATGACCTCAAATGGAGAAGGAAAAAACAACAAACCCACCCCAAAAGATGGACTTGTGACCCGAGTTGAAAGCTTCATTTAAGCTGCATGTGGTTTAGTTAGGGCCACAGAGAATGACAAATGGAACACTTGGGTCTCAGAGGTCCTGTCTTTGGGAAGTCTGGATTGTCTTGATGTGAGCATGACCGCAAAATTGGCAGAGAGACAGGAGAGGGGGTCGCTGTCTCACACTGTCTTGCGCTCTTCACAGCTCTGATGTGAACAGTCACAACAGAGGACGAATGCTGTTTCTTGTTGTAGGATTCACTGCCTTGAAAACTGTGAGTAGGTAATAAAAGTTTTTCTAGCTCTGCCCTATAAAGCAAGCATACTTCTTGAGCACATCTCGGACGATACTGGTCTGACTGCTGTGATGTTGGGAAGTGCATACTGACCACCAGATGTGGGTGGCTGTATTTTAATTACAGGCATCAGTGCTTCATTGAACCACGGCAATATCCCATTTAGGTGTTCCTGAAGTTACCTCCAGCAGCAGTCTCTGATCCATCCCTCCTATTAGCAGCGCAGTGAAACAAAGGGACGCGTATATTCCGTCTTAAGGACTCGACTGTTAGCAAACGCAGCACCTTCGGTTTGCTGCAGCAAAATGTATATCCAGAGAACACGTGAGGACTTAGCTTCGTGGTTTAACTTTGTTGTATACAGCACCGTCCAGAGAGCAGAGATACCCAGACAAATCAATGGTAATGAAATAGCACTGATCTAATTAACCAGCTGGTAATAACCCTGGAGTTTCCCCAGGTTTGTATTTCCATATTTTTTTAACTGCTGAGGGATCCCATTAACAGCAAATGAACCGGTCCCAATTCCATTCCCGATATAACACTGCTGCAATTCTAGGAGGAAGGTTGTAGGTGGCTTAATTAGACATCCAATAAGCACTCTGCTAAGAAGGGATAGGGGGTTTTTTTGGTCTTTTTTTTTTTTTTTTTTTCCAGGGGATGGTCCGCTCCCTCTGCATCTGTTGGCAGGAAATGTTAATGCTAGATTAGAAACACAGAGACTTCTCTCTGGGTCAAGAAAAGCATTATCTTTGAGTATCAGGGTTGTTGACTAAAATACATCAGAGGCGCCAATAATATAATGAACTAGTGAGTTGACTTGAGCATTTACTCCGCCACGTGATGCCTCAGGAAGGAGGATGAAGTGCTGCATATGACTGGTGCTTGATCAAAATAGCCCCTGGTCAAAACAGAGAGGCACAAAGTCAGCGTTCTGCTCCAGCCCATCTCTAGTCCCTCCCTGGGTGGCACATGGGGGAGCACATCTGATTGCTGATGGAGCGGGTGCTGGTGTGGCGTGGCGTGCCACAGGCTGGCGAGCCCGAGGCCCGAGGGCAGTGCTGGTGTAGGCACATCCCTGCAGCTGAGCAGTGCCGGAGGGACTGGGAACAGGCCCCCACGTTCGATCAGTTATCCTTCATCTCCTCCCAGTTGGGCGCTGTGTGCCCTGCCGTCTGTTAACACCGCGGAGTTGGTTTTGGAGGGGACAGCGCTGGGTCCGAAGGGAAAGGTTAATATCCAGGGATGCAGTTAACCCTTTTTTACCCCTCCTCATGGTGATTCAGTGCCAGACCTGTAGCACCCTGTCTAATTACAGGGGGTGGTTGAAGTCAGACAGCAGAAGCAATGTGCAAAGTTTTTTTTTTTTTAAGTGGAAGACATTTTTTTCTGTGCTGACATACCCAGTACCACTTCTACCCTGGCTGAACACCCCGGGAGCGTTTCAGCTTGTCGTTAATGCGAGGGGCATACTCTGACCACAGCCTCCACACACTGCTTATTTGCTTCAAAAAACCCTCCCATAAAACGAACATGGCTGGAAAGGAGGTCCTCTCTTTGCCCATGGGCTAACGTGTCCTGATCCTATCTAAGAGGTCTCTCCAAAGTTCATGGAACATCTGTATTCTGTAGTTCCTACCCTGTGCTGCTCTGCTGGCTGTCTGCACACCAAAGGTGCTGCCGGGTCCCACCCGCTGGATAAAGTGCTTTTTCTGCTGAGGTTCAGGAGTTTTCATGTGCAGTGGTTTCCTGACGGGCAGGCTTATTTCCCGTGCATGTAGGGACACTCCCAAGGCTTTCCTTTAAAGTTAGCTTGGGTAATTCTTCTCGTATTTATGAAGCCTAGGGGAGTCGTTCAAATGAGCAAGTGTGAGAAAATGGACCACTGAAAAGTGCAGATTAATGACAAATCAGCTGGGTAATCTGGTGTAGAATTAATTGAGGAAGAAGAGGCAAGGAAAGACCCTTTTGCCCTGCCAGTGGCAAATAACTGATTGTAGTGGCTTAGCCAAAAACCAGCAGCAAAACGAGCTTCCTCCCTTTCCTAAATGAGCACTGTGGTTAAGGGAGGGTTGTGGAGGATTAATGTGCAGCAAGTTCTGCTCCAGGTCCTCTTTAAAGTGTAGCCCAAATAGTCTAATTAGTGGCTGGAGGCGAAAGGGTTCTAGTTTTCCATTTCTAAAAATACCTATTCTGCAGTAATTGCTTCAAACACTCCAATATTAACTGTTGCAAGATGAACTCCGTAGAGTAAGTTTTGTTTTCTAATGGAGGGAACGAGGGAGGATGAGGTCTGAAATGAGTGAACCGGTGGACATATGAGGCAGAATGGTAAGGCTGCGCTTGGTTTCTTCCGACAGGTAGACACTGGTTAGTTGTGGTCTGTGTTTAGGCCTCACGGCATGGGTAAATGTTTCTTGTCAAAGCGGTGCATTACTTGTAAGATGAGACCTCCCTGCCTCACTTTGCTGCTAGGTCTTGGCTGAGAAGCAGAATAATATAGAGAAGTGTTTTCAAGTGTTTGGGTTAAGAGTTCTACTGTATTGGATATAAAATTGCTTGTTTCAACAACAGCAGTAATGGAACAAACCACCCTGCGCTCTGCGTGACACAGCGGCACAGATTGCTGTAGAGATTAGACGGCAGGAGACGACTTTCTTCTCGATTCTGATGCAACCGTAGCCTTCAGATCAGGGAGGGCACGCAGACTGCTCCGTCCCGAGGGCTGGGACCTGTTTGTTCAGCCTTGGACTACGGCCCAAAAGCAGCGCCACGCAGGGGCACCCCGACTTCCACCTTGGAGCTGGTCACTGGTTTCAATTCCCTTCACTGGGAAGGGACCGTTGCGGTGGAGATGCAAACACGGGGCTTGAGTCCCGAGCCCTCTGCGATGCTCGCACCTCAATTCTTGCCGGTCTCTAAAAGGCATCAGTCCTTGATGGAAAAATGGCAGTGCTGAATCTGGCACACCTTGTATGACGTGTCGGGGCAAGGCTTATTTATGGTGAAAGTGCACTTGTGACGTGCTGTCTGCTCGGAGCGATGGTTGTGATTACCAGAAATTAGGGGCTGCTTGCTTGTGCCTGCACCAGCTCCTTCTCATGCTTGGCAGTTGCCAGTCTTGTTTTATAAGAGGTGAAGGGGAAATTTCTGCAGTTTAACCAAAACCACCCACTTTCCTCCCCAAAGGCTAGCCGTACACATCAGCACCTTCTTTAATGTGTAATCACAAAGCTGGATTCATGCATGAGCAGTGTGACCCTCCTAGTATGCATGAAAGGAGTAGGTGAAGTAAAAAGGACCTTCATAATTCAGGCTAGAGGCAGAGAATTAGTTGAAAAGCTGGTGTTTGTTAATTGAAAGTAAAAATGAAAATAGATCTTTCAAAACATCTCCGGAGGAAAGTAAGGCTGGCGTCTGTAGGAGGAGGGGTGGTAGGTACAGTTAGCTTCAAATGACAGTGGATTATTTTTCATGGCACTTAGGGAGTGTAGAGCGTGAAACTTCTCAGACAAGGCTCAAGGTTGTTGCTCTGGGAGTCCTGAGCTTGGCCTGATAGCGAGAAAAGCGAGCAGGCTGTTTGCACCCAAACATCACCACCCCCTTTACTCCTTATAATCCTGCCTTGAACGTTCCCTTGTCTCAGCAGGGCTTAATTTGGGCTTTCTCATCTCAACACGTTCGCTAAACCATTGGCTGCTTCTGCTGATTAAGCCCACGTCTCCCTTATTGAGCGTGGCAGCAGGAGGACGCAGTGGGCTGCCGTGCTCGTATGCCTGCCCTGGATGCCAGCGGATCTCGGGTTTGTCGGTGGCTGAAAGACTGATGTTGATCTGGATTGCAGCGGATGAGAAATTGTGCTCTACACTGATGGGGACAAACAGTGGCCTTGGAAAGGCAGCGGGAGGGGACGCAGGCTGTCTCCGCAGCCTTGGTGTCTGGGGAGGTCTGAATCAAACAGGGCAGTGATTCGGTGTTGGTGGGAACAGCTTCAGCGTCTCCAGGGAATGCTGTATAAAGACATTGCTTCCCTCCCCATCTCTGTATTTCAGGTCTGGCAAGAGGATTAAGAAGACCAGGAAGTACGACATAATCACCACTCCAGCCGAGCGGGTAGAAATGGCTCCTCTGAATGAAGAAGATGATGAGGACGAAGACTCAACAGTGTTTGATGTGAAATACAGGTACTGCTGCGAGCCCATCCGGTTAGGCTCGCTCACTGAGCTCTTACTAATGAAGACAGCTCTTTTCTTTTGTTCTCTGCTGGGCCAGCTTGGCAGAGCCGAGGCAGTGACAGTCTCACTTTGCCCAAGCATTATCACTCCCTTAGAGCCCCTCTGCCTGTTCCTTGCTCTGTACTCTCCTGCTCTTGTAATACCCTAGGCTGTCTGCCCTGCTCTTCCCTCTGCAGAGCAGCACAACGGGGTACGTGTGCCCCAGGTAGCTAACGAGGTTTAACAGACTGAACTTCCCCTCTCGGGCAGCCGTTGGCAGTTGTTCCGTGCGCTCTCTGTGTCTGCGCACGCGCTGCACGGAGGGCTGCGGATCAAGCGCTGCCTTCCCAGGTGCTGCCATGAGCCTGCCAGGGAAATGATAGCAAACCTCCACCCACCTCTGGGTTTGTAACTCTCACGCTGTTCTGTGGCAGAGGACTGTGGTCCCTTGCTGATGTTGTTAGCGGTTATCCCTTAGCAACAAACTTTCCTTAAATGTGTTTGTCTTGAGATAGAAGCAGTGTGACAACCCAAAACTTTTGGTGCCTATTCTGGGCTTGAGATTTATAGCAACCACTCAGCACATAAAGATGCTGCACATTGATTTACGGCATCAGGGTATCTGCATCTCTTATTTTTATTTGCATCAAGCCATCCGCAGCATTCGAGTTGCATTCTCATCCAAATAAGGCCTACTGTGAAATCTGTCTCACTTTGGCTGAAATAAGCTCTCCTAATTATAAAAACACGGATCTCAACAACTCCTATCTGGAGATTTTACAGGCCTTACTCACGTTGCCCATCTCCTAACTTTGGAAAGCGGGAGCAACATGTTTGCTCTGAGCATGTGTATGCCTGCCTCTAAAACACCAACCACTGCATGGCCTGCTAGTCATTTTCAAAAGAACTGGTTATTTCTCCCTAAAAAGTCAGGCGATAGCTGGAAGCCACCAAACAATGGAAGGTGAGAGTTGCACCTTCATGTGTAAATAATGAATTCTTGAATTAGAGGACTTGTACCAGTCCTTGCCTGACTGCTGCCATTCTCTGTAGCTGTCCTGTGTTTGCTCGAATAATTTCAGCTTGTGGAGTTTTTACTTTGGGACTTAGCTTTCTTAGAATGGAGAGATTTGTCTCACTGTGGCCTGCTTTAGCAGCCCCGGTATCCTGCTCCTCTTCTTATTAACGGAGTACTTCCTCTATGAACTTCTGGTAGTGGGATCAGAGGGGTTTTCCAAAGAGTGAGAGCAGAACATTCTCAGTCATGGCAGTGCTTCAGGATAAGGTGTCTAATTGTAAAACACTGGGCAAAGAAAGAGCAGAGCTGACTGGAAATGGTCTGACTCACGAGAGCTGTGGTCGTGTTATCTGACATTGATTCCCTGGAGCACACACTGTGCTGAGGCTTTCACAGAAGTTCCTCGGTCTCCGTGGGTTCCTTAGCAGTACGAGCGGCTCTTCAGTTTGGGTGATGCTCTGTTCAGAGACCGTAGGGGTTTTGGGTTCTTAGCCAACCAGGCCTCTTCTCAGCTGCGGGAATTCCTCCTTTCTGCCACACTGCCACAGCTATTAACTTCCACATTTTCTGAAGTCCTTGCTGTTTCAGACATATGTTTGTTTAGCTCAAACAGAGCTACCTCAGTTTAGAGGGGGAGCTCATCTTACAGACAGTGCTTTAGCAGTACTCATTTTGGCAAAGCTCCTTCAAGGATACATTTACTGTAAAAGGAATCAAGCTCTCCGGTTCCTTTGTGTGGCTTGGGGACTACATTCCCAAACAGCTCCTGTCACCAGTCGAGGCACTTCTTGGCAAATTTGAATTGCTCAGCTTGACTTCTGACATCCCTGTTAAACCAGTCAGGGGGTTCTTAGGTGCTTTGTGTTCAGATGGGAAGGGAGGGCTGGAGCTGCAGAAAGGGCGTCTCAGATGTGTCCGTAGGAGGTCAGTGAACTAACTTCTACCAGGCCTTCTGTTTGGGCTCCTTCCCCAGCACCACCACCCCCTCAAAATTGCATTCAGAAAATAGTTGCCTTGTACTATCTAAGGCTTTCCTTGTTTTTTGCAGCTGGGTGCAGATTCCAGGAAGACAGAGTAAGGAGAGGTAACTCTATCCCTCTCTGTGCTTAACAGGAGGTGTAAATACATGCAGCTAACTACACAACTGGAGAGATAGGTTTGGTCTGATATTCTGGAAGTGCCTACAGATGTAAGAGCCTTCATTAATTCCTAAATCATCAGGTGAACTTGCAGAGGTGTCCCAAGGGCTGATGCATAAGGAATGGGGCAATACAGCTGTTTCAGCTTGTTAGCCAACTCAAGCAACAGGTCCTGAGTTGCAGCAACATGAAAGCAGTTGTGATGGGGACAGAGGAGTGACAGGTGTCACCTGACAAGTACCCGTGGGCTAGAATATTTTGCACTCCCTATCTGTCTATTTTTAATTCAAAGTGCATCCTTGTCAGCAGCCTGTATCAGTTGTGGCAGCTCTTCGGGTTTATTCAAGCAGCCTGCTGGCAGGGCCACTTTCTTGGCATAGGCCACGACGGACTCCTGGCCCATCCGTGCTACCAAGCCTTGCCGAGGGGATTTTGATGGTGCTGCTTTGGCGACTGTACCATCACGGGGATTGCTTTGAGAGGCTAAACCTCACGCAGCCCTGTGCCGCAGCACGATCCGATGGTGCAGTGCCATGGCTGACAAGAGTCATTATTCTGATTTCCTTAATTCTTTATTTCTTTGTGATGCGCTGGTGCTGAAAGGCATGCCTATGGGCTGGACTGCCCATTGTTCAGTGTTGTAACACACATGCTGCCGTATCTACATCAGAAACCAGCTTTCCATAGCCATTTAATGAAATGTCAAAATTTCCCTGGCTCCTGAATGTCACATCATGTTCGCTGGGATCTTTTGTCCTGTTCGGTTTTGATTTAAAGGCTGTGAAAGTAAGGGGAAAATGGTCCATTCTCTATAAAGTTGTGATTTGCAATGGTGATCACTCAGTGTTTTTCACTAGAAAGGCACCAAAAGTATTTTTTTTTAAATACAGGCTTCTGAGAAAACATGGGAACGGAGTAGAAAGGGAAATAGCCACACAGGAGCAACGCAGCAAGGACATGTTGGCTGTGAGGGACTGTGAGCATTATTCATTTCAAGGGTTACTTACATGTACTGTAAGACAGCTCTGTGCTCTCACATCTCTAGGGTTACCACCAACCTGGCAGTAGTGAAAAATCTGAAGAGCTGGGCTGGACTGCCACGCGTTAAGCATCTCCTGTGCATAATCCTAAACACATTACCCCAATATTAATCTACTCTCACTGATAACGCAGGTCAAATAAAGTCTTGTTTGGGGTTTGTAGCATGAGTCTGCTGAGGATGATGTGGGTAGGCTCTGGGCTGATTTGTTTGATGTCCCCTCCCATCATTGCAGGATCTGTTCTGGCACTTGTATGTGTGTTTTGGGGGAGTAATTGAGATTCTGTGCGGTCGCCCCCGTGTAATGCAAACAGCACTCTTAATTAAAAGGCAGTTGGTGTCTAGCAGCAACAGGGGAGAAGCGATATACCTCCTCAATTGTTCTCATGCAGTTAATTTTCTTTCCTTTAATGCTTTGTCCTTGTGTGTATTTGTTTCCAGCCTTACACGAGGCATCAAAGAACAACAGGCAGTGTAAATTGGGCTGTTGGATGAAGGTTATTACTACTTTTTTTTTTTTTTTTTTTAATTTTCAGGAGGAGGCTTTAAGGTTCTGGGCTCACGGTAGATCCCACCCCCCACTTCCCTCAGGCAGTGGAGCAGCGAGGAACAGCCACCTTCCTCCTGTAAAGCAGGCTAATGAGACCACTTCAAAATCTTAACCAAACACAGTCCTTTCTGTGGATGCAAAAGCCACCCACTGCCTGCCTCTGACAAACGCAGAAGCCTGCGTGCACCGGATTAGATACCCTCCCTGCGATCTCATTTCAGTAGCAGGAAAGCAGTTCTGTCAATGCCTTCTCTAATCCTGCAAGTGCAAGGCAAAGATTGTCACAGAGCAAAGATGCCAAATCACTTAGACAGTAACACCTCCTTGAAAAGCCTCGTGGAAACTGTTTTTTAATATGGAGGATGTTTTTCTGTGTGTGTTTGTGTGTATTAAAAGAGGCATTTAGATAAAAAGGTGAGGAGTTAAACTAAATTATTATAGAGCTACACAAAGAAAGCAAACTGAACATGGAGAGGGTGTTTTGTTTCTTCATGGCCGGTTCAATCTGTGTGGCAGAGGGCCGAAAGGTATCCCTGTCCAATTGATTTTTGGCCCATATGAACTGTATTGGTCCTAATTTTCCAGATGTCAGGTATTTTTTCATGTTTTATGATGGGATTAAACTTGCTGCGCATACTGGGAAATGAGTTAGTGGAAAGCTAAATCCCATCATCCAAGTGTGCTCTTTCTCGTTCCACCAATAGATTTTGATTTTAAGATTTTCCTCTCCTTTTTTGCTACTTTAGCGCTTTCTTTTGAGAAGGCGAAGTTGCACAGGTTTCATGATCATCTGCTTGATGGGGCTAAGCCGTGGATTCACTGGGGAGCTGGCACTGTGTGATACTCGAGGAGAGGAGGGAAGTTAAGCAGGTTACAGGCAAAGGTGCCTAACAGACTGGTGGTAGCATCCATCCCCCATCACAGAGCACTCGGCTTGTTTTGTGTAATAAGAGAAAAGAGATTAAAACAGCTGCAAAAAGAACCAGTTTCTGAAAAGGTAAATAAAATTGTTAGCTTATTATGCTTATTAACTCTAGCGTAGCTCATTGGGGGATTTCTTGTCAGCTTCAATAGAAAACTGAAAACAAGCACTGAATAAATTCTGTGGTGCCTCGTACATGAAAGGCTTTGAAAGCACTTCAGTAATCTGGGATATCAGCAGTGTCTCCTCTCCCTGCTGACTTGCAGCTGTCGGAGGCAGCGCGTTCTGCTCTTCCTGCGCTTGCTGAGCCCAGCTGGGTAAGTTTCACAACCGTCCCTGCAGAGTGTTTCGAGTCCGGGGTGGTACGTGCCATGTGAGAGCCCAGAGTCAGGAAAGAACTTGGAATTTAAATGCCAGAGCTGGAATTGTCCCAGCCCCGATATCAGCCACCTAAGTAAGTACTGAAAGCAAGTTTTTCTTGAGGCAGATCGAAGCCTACATCCTTCCTGCTGGCTAAGTGAAATTCCTCAGTTTGTTTTCCACACGGATTGTCATTTTTCCCTCTGACAGTGGCGGCACGAGCGAAGTGCAGAAGCATTTTAGGAATGCATCTTGCAAAGTGCTCTTGAAAGCAGAAGGATTTATGTGTAAGGAGTAGTGGCAGGCAGGGGGAAGAGGACAGTAACATTTATTCAACCACCGTGGGACTGAAGGGCTTTCGAGAGCTCGCAGGATGTTTTAGAGGAAAGATGTACCACATGTAAAGGCTGGATTCTGGATTCATCCCTTTTTCAAGCGCCGATGGCGTTGAACTGTGTGGAAACATCTTCATCACAGTTGCAGGGCTCAGCCTTTGATGTGCTCGAGTCTTCTGGGAGTCTGTAAAATGTGAGAGTTAGGTTATTGGTGCCTTCTCTTTGAACACGTCCTTTCCGGATCCTGGCTGTGTGCGCAGCTCTGAGTGGAGCGTGGTATTGTCTGCTTGTTGTGGCAAGGTGTTGACTCTCAAGGGAGCAGCTCTAATGGATTTTTTGCCAGCGAAAGCTGCAGGCCATTCTGGATGATGCTGGGTGAATTGCGTTGGGGTTTGTAGCAGCTTAATTTGTTTTATTTTTTTTTTTCCCAGCAGGCAGCAGTGACAAGTTGTGTATAAATGGAGGGGTATCATTTATCCTCATCTGAAGGGGTTGCAAATCACTAACACAGCTGCTTACTATAAATGCAACAAACTGCCAAAGCTTTGGTGCTGCTGTGAGGATTTCCCACAGGCCCACAGCAGGGGAGGAAGGAGATGGTCAAAAAGCAATTTGTGTTTGGTTTTTGAAGGCCAGGTTCTTTCCTCATGCTGCTGTAGCAGTTGTTGCAGAGCACACCCCATTCTGCTGCCTCGCTCCGTCAATTGTACCTGGCAGTGCAGTCCTACAGGAGGGCTCTCGCCTCCTCCTTGGAGTATAACAAGATTTTATTAAGCCTTCTTTTTGTTTTTAAACTCCGAGGCAGTTAAAGCAGTAGTGTGTCAGGAGAGAATCCACAGCAAGGAGGGTAGTCCACATGTGTGTGTTAGTAAAGGGCTGCGCTGGGGTGAAAGAAACCCCTGAGGTCCAAGATGCTGCTGGATGTGGAGTGAGGTGGCATCCCCCTGTGCGCGTTCCCTTCTCTGGCCTGCTCACAGGATCTTTCAGCATCTGGGTTTTGGTGGATATAATTCTGGTTTTTAGTTCACTTGGCCTAGCTTGTTGTTAACATCAGTGTCACCATGGAAATCAGCTGCAGGAGGGACCTGATGGCGATGACAGTGAATAATGCTGCCTTTTCCTTTGTGGCTTTTTTTTTTTAACACTTTGCACGTGAGTTCTCATCTCTGCCTGTGAACTGTTTAATTGCAAATCTCCAGCTGTACTAATTCTTCCTGCTTTCCAGGTAAAGCAGCTCCATGGAGTGTTGGTGCCCTGCAAGATGTCATTCTGCTGTCGAGGGACCTGCTGAAGCCATAACTGTGAAAGGGGAGGCTTTCATCTCCGCAGCGTCACGACCAAACCAAGCCTCGCCTCCTCGAGGTGCTGTTTGTACAGCAGGCTATGGATCTGCTGACAAAACGTCACCATTCGGTTCCCTGGTTTCCAAACTGCTGTGTTGGAATGACCAGAGTTCCTCTTTGCAAACTCCGCTCTCTCTGGCTTTGAGGGCTGCGGTGTTACTAAAGCATGAAAAGCAGCAGCCCTGTGTACTGACTTGCAGCTCATTGTGGTCTAAAGTTTTGCAGAAGGAAGAAGAAAAGGAAGATTAAACCAAGCTGCCCCAAGGACTTATTTTCTAAAATCCTAATTCAGTACTTCAGTCACTGTTAAACTTCGGTTGTTGTTAAACAGGTCATGTGTTTAAAAAAAAAAAAAATATCAGGAAATGTGCTTTTCTGGGCCTTACAGAAGTGATTTATGGCTGTAGGTGGTAAAAATGTAAACCATGCTGAAATGCCACAGTGTATGTTTAGGGTTTTGGGGGGAGGGGGTGTGTGTGTGAGAGGTTGACTTGTGTAGAAAATTTTCTTGACCAGCTACTGATTTTTTGTTTTTTTAAAAACAACAATTGCACTACACTTTCAGGGTGTCATTCTCATTGTCCTAAGGAGCTCTGATCAGACCAACTTCAATAAATGAGACCACAGGGAAGTAGGAAGAATCGGGCATGCCCTAAACGACAATAGTCTTGGATTAAAGAAGATCTATTTTTGTAATTTTCTGTCCTTCCACAGGGAGTGAAAACAGCGTTTTGTACTGTCCTGTGCTGACTGTAACTTGTCTACAATTCACCTGTATTACCTTTTTTCCTAAGCAAAACAAGTCCTCGTGTGGAATGACCAGACTGCAGAAAGAACACCTCTTATTTTTCATGGAAGCTTCATGTGAGCGATCTTCATCTGTATCAAACTGGAAGTTTTCCCCTACTACCTGCTTGACAAATCCCATTTCACTCAAGGATGTGTTTTTAACCATCTGTCCCCGCTGTGCTTTGCGCTGCAGAGGTCGGAGCTGTGGGCTGACACTCTGAGGATTAGATCGCTGCATCTGGCTGAATTGGGTTTCGGAGACCGCAAGCATGTGCGCTTTCCGGGCCAGCGTTAGAAAGGGCAAACCTAACTCGTTTAGTTTCTTTACTTTGTGGTTTTCCTTTAAAGTAACCACAGATGCAGTTCAGGCTTCTCTTTGACATGTTTATTCTCTGTGTACTGCACCCCTTAACACCTTTCATTTTGGGCTTTTTTAAGCTGGCTGGAACCTTGCTTTTCTTGGGGAATGCACGTTTTCCAATGTTTTAGAGTTGTCCCACTGTTTGCTTGACGGTCCACTAGCCTCCTGCAGTTCCAACCCCTCAAGGAGACTGCGGAGTGTCTGGCAAAGCCCCATCCTGGCAGCCAGCTGTCGGTTTGGGGTTTTTTTGAAAGCCGGTTGGGATTTGAGGCTTGCTGAGAACACTGAACTGCTTTGTCATGACACCGCAACCCCCACCAGTTCCAGGCGGTTCCCTTGGGCCCTGCAGTCACTAGAAGGAGGCGAAGGGGAATTTCTGTTTTTCCTTTCCAGCAGCCTGGCGTGTTCATGGAGGAGGCTCCCGTAACACCGCTCGCTTTCCTTAGCCGTGACTCAGCAGGGGCTTTGCGAACGGCCCACTCCGCCGGGACGGAGAAGTCCTGCAGCAGCCCATTGCATTAGTGTTAGTCATCAAGGCTGTGAGTTTTCATTCATGGAATGAGTTGGAGTCATTCCACGTTACCATTACTAAGCAATATTTAATATGTCAGCTGCGAGGTGAGGGTGGAGCCCAGCGGGTTGTGTTCCTGCTGGTGGGAATTGCAGGGATCAGTACGTGGAATGGTGCTGTGAGTTGAGATAAGATTTGGGGCTCTTTCCCCACCTGGATAAAACAGGTTTCAGACATAGGCTGGATCATTCTGACGGAAATACTGTGTCTGCTCAGGCCTTTGAAGACTGGGAATTGAATTTCTTAGTTCAATAGTTCTTAGACCGAGTCCTTTTGAAGTCAGAAGCGATGCCAAGAGGAGGGAGAGGTTAAAAGCTTCTGTTTGCATTTGCAGAAGGAGGCGATGGAGTGAGGTGATGGAGTGAGGTGGCTGCCCTGTCCGAGCAGACGCCATGGCAACACGTTCACTCTTATGCCAAGCTCATTAACCTGGGCATCAGGCATGCTGGAAGAGTGGTGGAGAGGGAATGAAACCTCTGTGCACAGAAGAAAGGAGAGACCAAGTCACGTAGGAGAGAGATGAGCTGTTAAAGGTGCATGAAGGGCACTTCTCCTTTCCAAGGGCAAGTCAGTTCTTGAAATCAGTTTTCCCACCGACTTCGGGCCACTTCCTGAGTTAGGCGGGCAAAAGCCATCCACTTTCCTTGCTGGTGGCTAAAAGATCCCACCATTTCCATAATGTGGCCAAACATCAATGGTGGATGGGGACCAGGTATTTAAGATGTTGAAGATGGAGGTGCCGTGGGACGCTCTGGCCTCCTCGGGGAGGTCCTGAACCCTGTGCCATAAGCTAAGAAGTGCTTATGGGGAAGCAGCAGCTTCCTGGTGGGAATAAAAGGCCGACCTCACCAGTTGCTCATGGTTGTGAAAGTAATCCGAATGCTTTGTTTGATACTCGGTTGCTGTTGCAAATGTGAGGCAATGTTTACCTCTACAGAAGTTGCTGTATGTGATTTAAAGTGTCTGGTTAAATATTCTATAGCTATATTTAGTTAAGATTTTAAGAGCACTTGATGTGACTCATCTAATAGTATATATATGAATATTTTTTTAACGGTAGGAATTAGTTTAAAACATAGTTTTAATAATTTGAACTGTTTGGTTCAGATAGGTCTAGGAGTTCATTGGAGAAGAAATAGCCATTAACCACTACAGGAATGTTTGACCTTAATGTTCTGTGTATTTTACACTGCAGATCTAATCTGATGGTGACTGTAACGTGTCTTAGTATCTGCTGCTGGTTTGTGTCGCGTAGTCAAACCTGCTTTGTTCAAGAGCATTTTTAAAGGCGTATTTTTTGTTACAGAAAAATGAAAAGAGAAATGTTACTACAGATGTCTGCCTTTAGCTCGCTCATTGCTTACAAAATTTACCGACTAGCAGCAGAGTCAAACAGAGCAAGCAAATGAGAGGCTTTCCTATTTGTGCATGCTGTGCTGTGGAGGAGAAACCCTGCACGGAATTACAGCTTCTTTACTCCAAGCACAGCCCTGTCACCAGAGATTACGTTTGAGAAGCCGGAGTTGGAGTGCCATGCCTGCTGCAGAATTAACTCAGAAGTACACAGAGGGCTTTGTATTTGAGTTTTTGGGCTTTTTTTTTCCTCCCCTCCGGAAGATGTGGGGATGGCTGTAGATGCTTGTTCAGCACACTAACCTGTGCTATCCTAATGCTTATCCTAAGCCCAAACCGACTTGCTGGAGTCTCCAAGCACTAATGAACCTGGAACACAGCAGCACTAACGCGTTGGGACGTTGTTCCTAACCGCTCCCTCTGATTCACTGTGCGTGGTACAATCTCTGCAGGGAGGTGGCCTGTGGTTTTCATTAAGGGTTTTTTTCCCCCTCTGTTAAATGAGTTTCTGCCGCTGCAGTTTGTGCGTGAAGAGTTATCAGGACCATGCGTTTTGTTTTGTGCAATTGCTTGTACTTTGTTTAAAAACTGTTGAAGAAAATTTGTCATTGTGACCAAAGCTTCTTTCTAAGAAAAAATTGGTAGGGCTAGTTTGAATGGATTTCTGATGTTTCAGCAGAAACTGCCATCATTAAACATGTTCTTGGAATCCCCTGTGTTGTGTGTGTAGGAAGCGAATGGGCAAGGGGTTGTTGCTTGTTGAAGTTTGGTGAATTTGAGCCTTGGGTGATCCCTTGTTAAGAGCCCCTGCAAACCCCTTTGTCCTGTGATCTTGGACCCAGAGCATGACGAGGGGGAGGATGGGTTTAGAAGCGTGGCAGAGCGGTACGTGTAGTCACACAAGCTTTGGCTACTGCCACTTTCGGTTCCTTGGAGCCCACAGACTTGGCCCAGGCTCAAAGCCCAGTTGAGGGAACCAAGCCACATCCCCTCACAGGGGTGGACAGGCCACACCACAGCTGGTCAGCACACAGATTCACAGAGTGGAAGGGGTTGGAAGGGTCATCTAGTCCACCCCCTCTGCCAGAGCAGGATCACGTAGGGTAGATCACACAGGAACAAGTCCAGGGGCTTTGGAAAGTCTCCCCAGGGAAGGAGACTCCACCACCTCTCTGGGCAGCTTGTTCCAGGGCTCTGTCACCCTCACAGTGAAGAAGTGTTCCCTCATGTTCAGGTTGAACCTTCTGTTTTCCAGTTTATGGAAGCTGCCCCTCCTCCTTCCACCTCAGTCTTGACCAAGTTCCCCGTTTCTGAACCCATTTTTCCCTGGTGGCTTCTAGGGCACGGTGAGATGCAGAAGTGCTAGAGACAAGGATCAGGGCAACCCGAGGCTTGCTTATTGGCTGTGCATATTTTAGCAGTACTCTGGTTTCCTGTTGCACTACTTTTACATGGAGTGCGGACAATCCTGGACCCTGGAGCAGCTACAGGATGGACTGATCCTTCACCTCGTGCACGAACCAGCTCTGCCTTTCTCCTCTCCCAGGTACCAGCTGATTGTTCCTGCCTCGATGTCTTCATCTTTTCCATAATAGCATTAATTCAGTCCTGCAGACGAAAGGCAGCTGCTGTCCAGCCCGTGCCTCTTACACCCTGCCAGTAAAGTAGAGCTCGATCTCATTCAAAATACTTGACGAAATGCTCCCCGGCTTCAGGCATGAGCCCGCGGATGTGGGGCGGAGCTGGTTTGTGTAGGAAGTTGCACGACCCATCGGGGTGAGCCCCAGCCTAATGCTGAGCTGTGGCTAAAGAGGAAAAGTGGCCTCACCCCGGGCTGTGAAAAGGAAGATGCCACGTAACGGGGAGGCAGCCGCTGCAGTCTCGGTGTACTTACTTTCTGATGAGATCTCAAGTGGAAGATGAGAAAATGACCAAAAGTCTGGTGTAAATTATTAGCTAAGTAAGAGCTGAAGAGCTAGAGGGAGATGATTGCAGCTGGGGCTCTGGCAGAAAGGGTGAGGCTCAGTTCTGAATTTTGACATGGGGGAAGCCTGAAGCCACAAGTTCTTACACAGCAAAGGTTTTCTCAGACGGGTCTTCAGATGCACATATTTTAATGGGTCCTGTTAATGGGTTATTTCTACAGTATCTAGAGGAGTTGTGCATGGGCCAGGGTATAACACGACTTACTTCCCCTCTCTCTTGTACGTGGCCCTTCGTACAAGCTGCGGCTCATCTTGGCACGTCTGTGCGCACACGTGAGGTGAACTGAGCAGACCTGTCACGTACACGTTTCTAACCCCGGGAAAGGGAGGAGGTGGCTTTCTTGTGTCTCTTAGTGTCAGTGATCAGGATGCCTTGATACCCCTAACTGCAAAATTATCAGCGATGTTTGGCAAGTGCGATCAGAGACATTATCTTTAGCACTTGAGACGATTTGAATTACGCCTGACAACGAGCTCTATTAGAGTGCGAAACGGGAATAGCTCTAATTGCTTCAGACCAAGCAGTCTGTAACCAGGCTGCACAAAACATCACTGAAGATAGTTCATCTCCCTATCAGCTGGCAGTTACCGATTTCTAAGAGACCAGAAACTCTTGTGGCTCTGGTTTCTCACAGGTACCTACTCTGAGCTCGGCCAACTGAGCTCCTGGTTGGCTCGCTTCTCCAGTGACTGCTTGCTCATGGCATGCTAAACGAGCTGAATGTAATTCAAAACAGCGCTACTGTCTCATGAAAAACAGCTCTTCAAGAAAGCAGCGTGGAAGGGGTGCCCATTGCTTTTAAAGCTAAGCAGCAAAGGGTCTTCAAAATCTGGATGCAGTTCTTGATGCCTTATGAAGTGTAAAGCTGATTTCCAGGCTTTTTGCTCCCTCCTGCTGCTTTCTCATAAGCAGTCTTGTTCACTTACTTCCCTCCACAGCGGGGGAGCAGCACAGGAGAGCCCCACTCCTCCCGGCTCCAAGGGGAGGAACCTGCTTAGGCTGCAGGTGGACCAGGCTGGTCCTGAGGGCCTTGAACAGCTGCTTCATAGCTTCGACCAGCACATTCAATCTCTGTTTTGGAAGAGACTTCCATTGTAAAGGCCAGCCTTCAACAGCTGCCAGCCCTGGCTTGAGAACACGCTCCTAGTTGTCGCGGTCGCTGCCCACTCCATCCCTCCCGATGATGGAGAGGATCCGCTGACCTGCACGCAAAGCAAGGACTGGCACTCCCTGGCCAGGGTTTCAGCTCTGTGCTGCACAGATGGGGGGCTGTTGGTGTGAAAAACGATGATGGATAAAGATCGATGACCTACTGCACTGTTTCAGCCAGGTCAGGCAGCACAGAGCATCCTTGGGGACTCCTCCACAAAGTCTAAAAGCCAGTGAAAAACTGGCTTTTAGCATTCACACAGGCGGGAGAGCGACTCACTGTGGGCTGTAGGATCACAGAAGCCCAAATCTCTCGTCCAGACTTGCTGGCCCTGCTCGCAGTAAGTCCTCAGCTGGCAGTGCGGGGCGAGCGCTTCTCACCAGGTAACAAGTATTGTTTGCTGCCCTGAGTCTGGTAGAGGGGATACCAGGGGGCTGGGGTTGATGAGGCTGGTCCTTATCAGCTCTGACGCCAGCCCAGAATAATCACCCTGCTGCTGCCGAGCCAAAATAAATAAAATGCTTCATATCATCATCGCTTCCTCGAGGCATCACTTCGAAAACCTTTGCCTCCCCCCTCAGCTGTTTCTGCCCCTCCGTGAGTTTCCAGACTGTCTCTTCCTTGATGCAAACGTATTTAGCTGAAGAGCGGCGCTTTCTTACAGACACTTCTCTCCTCTCCTGCCCTCAATTCATAAAGGTTTAAGCTCGGGTCGAGAACATTTGACGTTCCTCCACTCCATTTCTGCCTGGCTGTCAGCAGAGTTGTCTAAGCAACGCCTTTTGGACAGTGTCTCAAGTGACCCGGTGCTCTCCCTCTCCTCGTCTAAGGGCTCCTAGGGCACAGATCCTGGCGGCAGCAAGATGTTTCTCAGGTAAACAGAAAAATCAATCTATTCGGGCAGTTTCTCCTGTTTCCTTTCCTTGATCTGATACATTTTTTGTCAGATCTGACTAATTCCTCTTGTTGATGGTGAAGCAATGCTATCAAAGCTCAGAACTGAATTCCACCCAGCTTCCTCTGGTATTTCTGCCACCGCCTTCCCAGTTACCTTACTCCCATCCCCAGTCGTTGTGGGCTCCCTGCGGTTACAGATTAGCAATGCCCTCGTAGATAAAGCTATGACTAAGGAGAAATAAGGCTCTTTCTTGGAGAAATGAAGAAAAACACTGCTGCGACAAACCTACTAATAAGGATGGGTCTTGGTAGAAAAGCAGACGTTGGCCAGAGCGCTCCTGGGACCCTCAGGACCCACTATTTCCCAAGGCTGACTCAACTCCAGACACCCACCAGCTAGTAAAAGCCACGTGCCCAGCAATGAAGATCCATCCCCGGCACAGGTCAGCCGTTTGATGCTCCAGCTCTAACCCTGTCCCTAAAACCACCGTAGGCTTGGGAGTTTGCCCCACGTCACCCAGGCACACTCGCTTCTCCTCCGATGCACGGCCACGGCTCACCCTTTGTGGTACCGCTTGGTAACGAGCAAACCACGATGTGACTTAATTCAAGGCTCCAGCCTGGCCTCCTGTAGTTAAGAGCCAGGTCTGTTTAAGCAGTATTAGCATTCCTGAGGCTCGTTAAGCTTAAATAAAATGGTGGTACCACTCAGGATACTTACAGACACGGCGAGGTTTGTGCTGAAGAGCTGCTATTTAATGAGCTGTTCAAATGAACAGTTTACTCTGTCCCTCTGCGTATACATAATATTTTTAAAATCACATATTTGCGGCGCATTGTTTGCTACTGTTCAAGGAAACAAATGATTTGCTTTTAACATAATCACTATCAGAAGTAAATAATTCAGCGTTTGCCACTTGGAAGTTAAAAAGGGAATCTGAATTTCTTTTTAGTGTCTTCCTCTTTTTTATAATAGATATACAAGCTGCAGGGCACACTTTTATGCTCCTGTAGCCAAGATTTTGTAGAATTGACTAATAATCTATTTTGCATATTTATAAACACTTTATTATTTATTAATGGAGCATTTCAGGAGTAAATTTATAATCCTGGCATGTGATCTCAGCCTCTCAGAGAAAAATGGTTGCTCATGTCAAAGAGTTGGAAATTAGAGCTGGCATAACAAAGAAATGAGTGAGAATATCTCATTAGTGTGAAAGCAAACAGGCCTTTCGCGAGAATGAACGCACGCAAGATGGCTCGAAAACCCCACATTAGATGTCAAATAGAGAACGCGGCACTCAATTCCCTGCTCTGCCTCCTATAAACCCGCAGGAACATGGTGCAGCCCGACAGTCGTGCGAGAGCACTGGTACAACACCACCAGCCCTCACCCACTTCAGCTCCAGGTGTTTGAAGCTTCGGGAGTTCTGGAGAGAGGGCCTGCACCCTCCTTGGTGGAGTCAAGCCTAAAGACCAGATGGAGGTGTCCCATCGCCTCCCCACATCCCACCCTGCCAACGCTGGAAGCCCGACCACTCGCCCAAGCTGGATATTCAGGCAGTAGCCAGTAACGGGTGCAGGCAGTAAACAGGCACACGTACACGTGTGTTTTCTGATACCATCACGGCTTCACTTACAAAAACAACCTAAAACACCTGCCAGGTACTCAGAAAAAAAACCCCACAACACTCCAAAGCTCCTTTTCTTAACCTTACCTGTCTCTAGGAAGCTCCTGAAGATCCATCCTTGCCGAGAACATCGAGCTCCTCTGTTCTCCACAAGCTCTTTGCTGATGAGGCATCTCCCAGCCACCCCGTATCACTTGCAGTGATTGCTCCACTCGTGCCCTTTATAATTTCAGGCCTTGACGAGCATCCTATCAAGTGGCCCAATGCCTGCCAGGTGCCTTCCTTGCTAAAGACACTCCTTCCACCCCAGTCCTCATCTGTCAGACCCAGGTGGAGGAGGAAGCCCAGCGATGAAGGCACAAGGCTACAAACCCAAAGCAAGCAGTTTGCCTGAAGATGTAGTTGTGGGCTGAAAGTTCCTGAGTGATGCAGATTCACCACATCACAGCCCTGTAAGGGCAGGGGTGCTGAGGTTATCCCAGTGCTCGCCCCATGGCTGTACTTCCCCTGGGGCATCTGGAACATGCTGTGTTCTGGAAGCTTCGTGTCCAGAACTTCACAATACAAGGCAAAACCCTCCCGCAGCTTCGCTGGCGTTGTGTGCATTTCCTAGCCCTAGAAGATGCTTTCTCCTGGCTGCTTCCAGCCATAAAATGAACGACACACTTGCTACCCCTGTGCCAGGGCAGCGTTATTCAGCCGTTTAACCGTGTGGCTGGGCTTGTCATCGCTACCCACTGCTTGGCCGGCTGGCTTTCTGCGAGGCTGAGCCTGCCGCTCGTGCCAACCTGCACAGCCTGAGCCACGGGAAAGACCTCGCAGAGCTCCATCTCTTAACCAGGGCTTCACAGCCTGAGGAGGACATAACCATCCCGCACAGAGGGCTGCAAAAACCAAAGCTCCAAGATACCTCAGGTCAAAAGCCTGAGACCCACATCCATCCCTTTTCCACCCAGAGCTGGCAAGCAGGGAGTGCGTAGCGAGGCGTGTCTTGGTAAGGGAGAGGTGATTGATGAGTCTGGCTCGTAAAATCTTGGACAGGGAACTGAGGAGACCTGCTGGGCTCTTCAGCAGCAGAACAGCCAGCCGGGTGCAAGGTGGGTCACCTCCCGTCACGGAGAGTCACTGGGCAGCTTGCCCTGCGCCAGAGGCATCAAGGGGCTGCCACTGCTACAGGGCGAAAGCCTCTGGAAGGTGATGTTTTCTGCTCTCATTTCATTTTATTTTTTCCTGAAAGGATCTCAGAGCTTTTGGAGTTTTCTTTGATTTGAATTTCAGAGGAAGCGGAGCAAACCGGCTGTGCCTTGCCTTCTGACGGGGAGCAGGTGGGGAGGAACAGAAGTAGAGGCGAGAAGGTGAATCAAGCCACAGTTTGGCAGTGTACCCAAGTGTAGCAGCACGTCTTTTATGCCATTTAATTGTTCCCTGCAACTCAAATAATGTGGAAGGCATTAGTAATAATAGCAGCTCCATTAGGTTCTTTTTTTGATGTGCTGACTAAAAAGCTGAAATCTGAGGAAGGACATTAGGAACCAGCATTTTAGGCTTCCTTTGGCATTTTGTTTTTCTGCAGAACCTGAAAATACTTCAGTGAAGCCTATTAAGGCCCAATACAAATGTGTGTCAACAGAGGAAACCTGCACGCAGAGTACAAATGACGAGTTTTTAGCAGGTGGGGGACTTAGTCAAGGGTTGTGGTACTGCAGCGCTCAGCGTTTGCACCCCACATCCTTGACCCTCCCAAAAATGCATGAGCTGGTAGGTCAAGAACCAAGAGCCCTTGTTAAGAGCTACCTTTATTTAACACAGAGCAAAACCTGTTGGCTTAGAAGCCTTGCTTGGGTGGAGGGGGGAAGGAGCAGGGGACGCAGCATGGCTTGCAGAGCTGGGGGAAGAACGTGTTCCTGCCGTCTTGGCCGTTGTGGAGGTCAGCTCAGACCCTGCTCCTACACATTTAACGTGGCCAACGCATTAAATCATCTCACTCGTTGCCTCCATCTCTCCCTACGCATCCCGCCGGCCGGCTCATCAGCGGGTGTTTGGAAACGCGGTGTGGCACCTCTGAGCACCCAGAAGCCTTCACAGCTTGGTGTCCATCAGCCTGCATTAGGCTTTGGTGAAGCACGTACTGACCAGGAGTGAAAGGAGGAGGAGGATGGGTTCCTGCCAAAAATACAGCCACTTCATGCTGCTGAGACAAGGGCAGCAGAGGATTTTGTGTGCTGCCAGTTCCCCGCTGACAAGCCCTTATTTTGTTCTCAGTACATGGACATGTTTTGCTTTTTTGACTGCCCACCCAGCAGTTAGAAACCAGAAGGACAGATCCTCCTCTCACTGCCACCAACACAAACATGGAGCTATCCCACTGCTTGCAAGCATACCAATGCTTCCTCTGTGCCAGACACGGATTTTCTTTTCATCCCAGTGCACAGAAGGGAGACAAGCTAAAGACATGTTTTAATGGCTTTGGGGATGGTGGATAGGTGGTTGCGCAAAGGATACTCACACGAGATGCTGGAGTTTGTCACAACTCAACCTCCTTTTCTTCCTGAGGAGGCTGCAGCCTGCAAGGTTTACGTTGTCTGAGGGTATTTACCATCACTGCTGCGACGAGTTCTCCTGACATTTGCTGGAGAGCAAGGACTCGTTGAGAAGGAAGAACTCAATGCAGCAGCAGCCCAGAGCGATAGGAGGTGAGAAAATCCTCTTGCACTTAAGACAAGAGGCTGAGATTTCACAGCTTTGTGAGACACAGTCTTTGCAATGACCTACATTCATAAATGAATATATAGGACCCAAACAAAAACAAGATGTGATGAAATTGGTGGGGAAGGGCAGGAGTGGTGTGGTTCCCAGGCAGGCTCTGGGAGGCTGTGCTGGTTGGAGCCAGACCCTCGGTGCCGGGATCGGTGCTGCACCAAGTGTGCTGGTCCTAAATCAAACCGAGGTGCCCGACCTGTTTCCCATCAGCTGATAAGATAAAACCAGTGACAAATACAGCTCTCCCTGGGCAGCCTCAGAAAGATGTTGATGGGAAGAAGAGGGGCACTGATGGTAATTTGTCCAGTGCACCTGAGTCTTGAAATAAATAGTTCAGGAGAGATTTTGGGCTATTTGCGTTGCCCCAGCTCTTCAAGCCACTCCATGTCCCTGATGCCAGGCTGCCCTGGGTGAACATTGTTGTCCTTTCAGGTGTTGCTGTACCACTCAAATCCACCGAGCACGGCTAGGTGGCCTGGGTGGCTGCTCTTAGCTGTTACATACCTTCCCCAGCATACATGGGCACCAGGAATGATGTTTTTTTCCCCCATGCCTTGTTACCAGAGCATACAAGGATGCTTCTTTTCCCCTTTTTCTCACCCCATTTCTCTTCCTTCAGACTATTTTTTCTTTCATGTTTAGCTTGTGGAAGGAGTTACAGATCTCTAGCATCATTTTTAATATCCCCCCAAACCTGAGGCATGTAGCAGGCACGTGAGTGCTTTTCCTTTTCCCCTGCGTGCAAAATCCAGTCAGTTTTACTCATATTTTCCCCAAGACTAGAGATATTCTCGGTGTTGAGGTGACATGATGGATGGAGCGAAGACTAGGTCTTAAAGGATCTGTGAAATTGGCACTTTCATAAAAGATGGATGAAGCATATGAATGTTGTGGTTTAGGCTCAGCCAGCAACTGAGCACCACACAGCCGCTCACTCATCCCTCTGGTGGGATGGGAAGGAGGGAATATAAGGGAAGGCTGGTGGATCAAGACAAGGCCAGGGAGGGATCACTCACCAGTTATGGTCACCAGCAAAACAAACTCACCTTGGTAAAAAAAAAAAAAAATCAATTAAATTTGTTACCAAGCAGATCAGAGTGGGATAATGAGAAATAAAACCAAACCTTAAAACACCTTCCCACCCCTCCATTCTTTCCAGGCTCAGCTTTGCTCCCCATTTCCCGACCTCCTCCCCCCCAGCAGTGCAAGGGGACAGGGAATGGGGGTTGTGGTCAGTCCATCACACATTGTCTCTGCCACTCCTTCTTTCCTAGTGGGAGGATTCCTCACACTCTGCCCTGTGGAGTCCTCCCTGGGCTGCAGGGGGGTCCCTGCTCCCCCATGACCCTCCATGGCTGCAAGGCACAGCCAACCTCACCATGGTCTGCCAGGGTACCTCTGCTCTGGGCACCCCCTCCCACCTTCCCACACCAACCTGGGTGTCTGGCTGTCTCTCTCACACCTCACTCCTCTCTCTGCCGCAGGTTCTCCAGCAGGGTTCTCTTCCCCTCTTAAATCTGTTAATCACAGAGATGCTAATTGGCTCAGCTGTGGCCAGAGGTGGGTCTGCCTCTGAGTTGGGGAAGCCTCCAGCACCTTCCCACAGGAGCCAGCCTTGTACCTGTTCCCCAGCTGCCAAACGCAACACAATGAATTCCCTTATTCACAAAAAGCACCTGCCAGGTTTTTTAACCTTCTCTATGTGAAGGAATAAAATCTTGGAGTGAAAAGCTGGCCTCCAGTGAAGCCAAGGGCCCGAGCGCAGCCAGGCCAGGCCTTGGCCAGGGGCTGCCATGCGGTGAGTTCGCCTTCATTTGCTCCTGCCAGCCCCGTTCAACATATTAGAAAGACAATGGGAATGATAAAATTCCTTTTGTTGCCCATCCTTCTTTTTTAAGGCAAAAATACAGTCAGTCCTGTGCGAGTAGGCACCTTAGCACAGAGCCCTGGCTTGCCGTCGTCATGGACAGGCCGTGGTTGCAGCCATGTGGGCAGGACACGGCTAGGCTGGACAGCACCTCCTTGTTCACAGTCACAACTTCCTTGGACACCCAGGCAAAACAGGGCATTCGTGTGTATTCCAGATTCAGCTTGAAGCTGGGAAACATCAACACTGGCAAAAGGGTCTTTTTTGGAGCTGTGAATGTAGGTCGTGCCGAAGACCAGTGACCTACATTTCCCAGGTTTGAAATTACAGAATAAACTAACAGTCATCAAGCCCTGAAACCATCTTTGTGCTGTCCCTGAGATGAAGGGAACCAGCTTTGAAGGTCCAGAATAGTGTGGGAGATGGTTTATTTTAGGGAAAATTGGGATGCGTTAGGTTGGCTGTGGAAATCCAGTTTGCAAGCCAATGTGGTGCTCGTACTGAGAGGGCTGTGAGCACCCCGGAGCGGCTGGGGGTGAGGAATCAGGGGTGCCTGGGGTGAGATGTACGTCTTGCCCCTTCAGCCACAGATAATCAAGGCTCACTACTGTGGGAAAAGTTAAATGGCTTCCCCTGGGTCAATCAGGCTGTATTTTAGAAGAACAAAGAAGTGAACCAGGGTCTCTCTCTAGCGAGCGTGAAACAGTGAGTCCTGCTCTTCTCTCTGAATCACAGCTCTGTTTCCCTTCCACCCCTTGCCTCCAGGCCTATGTTCTGCACTACTGCTGCTCCTGCCCCTTCTCAAGCTCTCAAGCACCCAAAAGCCAGAACGCTGGCTTGAAAGGTTTTGAAAAGATCCAAAATTAAGTTTATTTGTGTATTTATTGGTACTTTATTGTGGTTTGTATAGGGTTATCTCCTAATTAATTAGAGTGTCTCAGTAGACTGTGTACTCCTCTGCACACCCTGCCATCTGCAAGGTTGTCTAGTTAGGGTTTTGAAAATGAAAACTGAGCATGGACTCAGATTCAGGAGCTGGAACTGCAGAAAAAATCAGCTTTTGAAGCAATAGGAGGCTCGGAGGAGAAGCACGCTCTTCTACAGAGGCGTGCTCAGGTCGTCGGTGTGGCACGCTCACGTGTTGCACAGGAGCCGGAGCTGCCGGTCCAAACGCACCCTCCTGGGTGCGTGTTTGATGTTGGAGAGACAGAGCATGCTGGATTTCGGGCTGTGTGGAGGTCAAGAGCTAGGGCACAAACAGTTTCTTGGCAGGTTTGGGCAATTAGCAGCCCTTTTCGAATCGCCAGCAGCCTGAATGCTGCCACCTCTGTGCAACCTGTGTAGTCTCATCGGGATTTTTAGCATTTGCAATGGCCAACGCTGTAGTGGGGGGGATCAAGTGCTAGATTCCCTCTTCACCTGTCTTGACATTAACTGAATTGTTAGTATAATAAACATTTTACCTTGTTTTTTTTTCTAAGCCTCAGCGCAGAACATGTGGTAGAATTTGACTGCAGATCTGGACCCTGTGGCTTTTGTTAAAATATTAAATACTGAACTCTCCGCTTGCCTCCCTTCTGACATCGTTAATGATAATAATCATCCCCCCAACAGCTGCTAATCCTCTTTGCAAAACACTTTGTCGATGCCGGTCTGAGTCGCCTCTGCCCTGCACGTTCTGCAGTCATTTATATCAATTCAGTGCGACCGTGGAAATGACCTGGTGGGACTTTAATCTGCTGTAAATGACCACAGGAACTCTTTGGGGATGGCTTAGCCAGTTACTGGTTTGGTTGGCTCGGGGTTGGAGCGTGGCTGCTGTCCTTCGGCGTGGGGATGGCACCTCTTGATGCAAAGGGGTATCTCATATGAGGAAAATCATGGCAGAAGGCACTTGCCAGAGCAGGGATCACTCCTGAATCCCATCTCAAAGATTCAGACATGCTAACTTGTTTTTTTTTTTAACATGGGCAAAATCTAGTCTGACTGCTGTGTTCAAAACACGCCCAAGCAAACAGAACCCGCAGGTGATTAGCCTGACCCCCTGCCTGAGATACCGATTTGTTTTTTAAATCTCTCTTCTCTTGATATGCAGGTGTTAAGTCTCAGAGCATTTCATGCTCCTCTTTAAAATCATCTCTGAAGTGACGGGTCCCCTCAGATTAATCCTAAAGCAATGATTGCGGTATCTCTGGACCAACCTTTGCGGTGGGCACAGATTAATCAAGCACCAGTTATGGTGCAAATTCAACCTCACAAGAGAATGGCAAGACCTCGAATGCTCCCTCGTATAACAGGAGCAGGGAGCTTTTATTTAATGTTCTCCAGCAATCTATCTCCAAGAGCCTTAACAAGGTGGGCTACTGTTTCTCTACTCCTCTAGAAAATGAAGAGCTGCAGCAGAGATCCTAAATTATCTCCTCAAGTTCACACATTTTAAGGCCTGCCTAGCAGAACCATGAAAAAAAAAAATCCCGTTAAATATATTTCTGATGAAATTTTCAGTTCTGTGTGCTTGAGGTTTTCCATGGGAACAACATGATTTTTACAGACAGTCTCCACTGAGGAAAAACCAACTCACGTCAAGATGATCCAACCTGCGAATTTCGGGCGTGTTTATCTAACCTGCGAGGTGTCTCGTGGACGCCGCATCCACAGTGAAGTGTTCGGTCAGCAGAGGAGCACCGGGGCTGGTTATATCCAAACCGTGATGCCAGCGGGGCAGTGCAGCAACACGGATGAATGTCAGCCAGGCTGACAGCTTTTGAGTTTTTCTAAATGCGTGTAGCTTTCTTTTCTGTGAAAATTGTGGCTTTTGTCTTTGTTCCCCAAGAAAGCAAATGCCGAGACACTGCAGTGGGAATGCTCTTCTCCTACCTGGTGGATCGGATGGGGTTAGAGCTGCAGAGGGATGGAACACACTGATTTTCCTACCGGCAGGTCCCCTCCCTCTGGCAACAAGTCTGTGCTCTTAAAAAAACAAATTTGTGTCCTGCCTCCAAGTTTTGAAGTGTCCATACGCTCAGCTTTATGGTAACTACTGAGGTGTCCAAAAGGAAACCGCTTTCCCACGCGGTCTGTAGCAGGTGGGTAGTCCGTGTCCTTCGGTACAATCTTTCCCCATGTCTCCCTCCTGGTTTATTACAGCCCTGAGACAAGCCCACTGCAAGACTTCATTCTTTTTTTATGAAATGCCTCGTAGTCCATTTACCAGCACATTGTAAAACCCTATCGTAAATAATTAAAACTACAGCTGTCAAAATAAATGGCTGAACTCCATTTTGGCAATGCTGTGAAATATTATCCCACCCAGTTCGGGGAGGAAGGTTGTTTTTTTGTTGCGGTCGCACACTGGCAGCCAGGAGCCTGGCCGTGCCCTGTAATCAGCAATGAGTTTCCTAGTCATTAGTTCAAATTAGAGCAGCTCTGATGACAAGTCGAATGGCAACTCCAGCTTCTAATGGCTGAGGAAGGTGCAGACTGACCCTTCTCACAAGCAGAGCAGAACGGTTTATTCTGTCCCAATTCCTGAGGAACAGGCACAAAGCAGTTGTATAATGCTGTGCTCAGATGGGTTTGAAGTCGGGAGGTCTGGGGCCGGCAGCGAGCACGTGGCTTTGGTTAGAGACACGGGAATCTCAGCCACATTCCTGGGGCCTGGGGATGTTGCAACCTCCACGTGTTTTGCAGGCTACGGTCTCCCCAGTGCCCTTTCTTCGGGATTTATTTCAGATCCGCCTTTTCTTGATCCCCTCCCTCCAAAAATAGAGATAGGGAGACATTTTTGCTGCAAGTAAATACACAATTGGGTTGGAAAAATCTGGCGGTGTGATGTCTGCAGGCAGGATTTGGAATGTGTGCAGTGAGCAAAGGGGCTTAGTGTTTTGCAGGCTACGGTCTCCCCAGTGCCCTTTCTTCGGGATTTATTTCAGATCCGCCTTTTCTTGATCCCCTCCCTCCAAAAATAGAGATAGGGAGACATTTTTGCTGCAAGTAAATACACAATTGGGTTGGAAAAATCTGGCGGTGTGATGTCTGCAGGCAGGATTTGGAATGTGTGCAGTGAGCAAAGGGGCTTAGAGACAACAGGGCTGGAGGGGGTAGGACTTTCCATCTGGGGTTTGCTTAAAGCTGCTGGTGGGGGCTCTGGCTCTCAGGGTCTCTGCTCCCTGCAGCACAGCAACAAGTCCAAGCTCCGAAGATCTGAACCTCTGGTTTCCCTCCCAGTCATCGGGCTTACCCCGCGGAGATTTTCCTACCTGATTTCTAACAGTGAAAGTCCTGACCCAGGAGCTGCAGCCATGGGGGAGACGAGAGCAAATTATGGTTGAGAGTGTGATGTGGGCTCCGGGTAAAAGCTGAGCTTTGCAGGGATGAGGAAAAGGACTGCTGTGAGCTTGCACAACTATTTTTTCAGTGGATGTGTGACACATGGGGTTTTTGAAGTCACAGCTCTTGAACCTGAGATTATTTGAGATGCTCAGCTTTCACGAATACAGCAAAAGCTGCAAAGTTCTTGCCCTCATGGTTACAGGGGAAAAGCTTGAAAAAATACCCTAAGAACCAGAGAAACATAACAAAATTAAAAATAGATGGCATACAGGAAGATTCCCACAGGTATTATTCCCCCCAAAATACTGTGATTTGGGAGGAAGGTTGAACTCTGGAGTTACCAGCTCTAGAGCTTGTACTTCCTTCCCAGGAGTGAGAAGCATCCCACAACAGCAGGAACCTTTCGTGGGTGTTTGCCTTGTCCTCCCACTCCCACCCAGAGTCTCAGTGACCCAGCTGCTCCCAGCCAGGGTGGAGATGAGTGTTCCCAAATCTGTTGCGCACACGGGTCTGGCAGAGGCTGGGCTGTCTCAGCCACACGCCTCTGTCCGGCGGCTGCCACCTGGAAAGGATGTTTTGGTGTAACAAAAGGAGCAGCTCAGGGCTCCAGGAGCCAGGAAACTTAGGGTTTTGCCTCTGGCCCTGCCACTAACATGCTGTCTGATCCGTAGCGGGGCACTTAGAGCCAGGGACCCCGACCCTATAGCACTCAAAATGCTGTATCCATATCGCTTGGCTAAGCGGTTTGCAGACATGCAGGGCACCCGCCTCCGCTGAACACCAAGCTGTATTTTTAAGTGCCTGGCTTTAGCTATGGAGATGACAGTAAAGCCCTCCATGCTCCTGTTTTCCTTATCTGTGGAGTGAGGATAATAGCATCGGCTCATTGTCGTAAATCGTGTTGAGCCCTTCGTCTGAGGCGGGAGTGGATGTTTCCTGAAGAACCTCGGGCATTTGGAAGTGTAAGTCCTGGTGAAAATCAGTTTTCAATTAGTCTTAGATGATTTTAAAAATTATTTCCCCCCTGTATCTCTCTACTGGAGAGCGCAGTCTCATTTTTTGCATGTAGCTATTGCTTTCACTCAGAGCATTTGCTTGCAAAGGTTTTCCCCGGCTCCTTCCCAGCTGCTAAGCGAACCCTTCTCCATGTCCTGGGGACCTGGGGCTGGACCCCCATCTCACAGCTCTGCATGCCCTCGTGGGACCTCTGGGCACCGCCACCTGGCTGGTAAACGCTGCTGGTTTCTTGGATTTCTCTCCCTTCACGGATCTGGCTGAGCCCTTCGGGTGGCTTTTAAATGCCACCTCCCCTGGGACTTGTTAAAGTGCTTCATCAGTGCCCATCTTCCTCTGCAGGGATGACCTTTAACTCATCTCTGCTGTTGCTACCTGACTCGGATCACCTCAGAAGAAAGGTTGCCATGGCGATTTCATATTCAGCTCAGCCAAAAAAAATCCAGCTTCTGTATGTTATTAAATGCTCCCTTTCGAGGGCCCTACGCATGGAAAGCCAAGGCCAGGGGTTGCCTGCGTTCACTGTGGTGAGGAGTTTGGTCCCCGGGAGTTTCCCCACCAGCCAGCGTGGCTGTTCCTTACCCCTTTGCCAAGCCCAAGGTGGTGGTGGTTGGTTTTTTTTTTTTCCATTCTAGGGTAAAATCTGGGGGTTTAAAGCCATTAGTATTACTATGAAAACACTCCTCTGCAAAATGTCAGTCTGCCGTTTCAAGGGGATTTTTCACCACTCTAATCTAAACTGCGCTGTCAAATGTCAGGAGTGGATGTTTAATGAGGATCAGTTGGAAGCCCTAATTGGATGGGTATTCAATGGGCTTCTTTTTTCTGGTTGTTGTTTTATCCTTGGGACTCTGTTTTCACAGGGAACCTCGTTAAATTTTAGAAGCTAATCTCCATTTAGACTACAAGCTCAGGGAACCTTGGTCCTTGGGGGCTGCTTGGAGCCACGGCTGTTGTGGGCTTTCCTTGAATTCACCTGGAAGGCAGAGAGAAAACCCATCGAGGATGCTTCTGCAGGAGCAACAAGGACCATTTTAGGGAGTTGGCAGTTCTTTTCTTTCAAAAAGCTAAGTAGCTTGGTGAAAACCAAGATCTAAAGGCACCAAGGTTGTGAGAGTGATGGAGAAAGAGCCAGGGAGTGCTGGTTGGCCCAGGGTTCCCTTCTCCACTGAGAAATGTGAATATGCATGGGCACGAGGAAGGAATCTGGCTCATAGGGATGGTCACTGCATTTATCTCCAGACTAACTGGGTGTCCACAGTGGTAGGCAGCACTGCCCTGATCCCATCCAAGGCCATGAACCACCTCAAACTCACACAACCCCTTTAAACCAGCAGAGATGATGCCTTCATGCCCTGTAGCAGCCTCTCCTGGCCTCATTAACTCCCTTCCATCGCGTGCCAGTTTTCCTCCTGTGGCCTCTGCCAGAGGCAACAGGTGCTGCACAAAATGATTTTAGGGTGTCTGTCGCCACGCACCAAATGCACCGTGCTATATCATCTGCGAAATTACAGCTGAAACCCTTCTGAGCCATCCAAAGATCATCCCAGCCCAAATCCCCATGTCCTCCACGTCCCACCTCCTGGCGTGTGGTCCCGCTCCCCATCCTCTGGCATGTGCTGCCTTTCTGGAGGCCAGATGTATCCGATGGGGAAACAGCTGCTCGGCAGATCCCCGTGGCGGCACAGAAGCCCCCCTGCCCTTTATTATCTTGTGCAGCACACGCTTCCTAACAGGAAAACTTTTCCCAAAGGGTTTATCTCTCCATGTGAACTCAGTGTCCTGAGCACTTTTATACAAACGATTGTTCTTTGATTTTCTTTCTCTCCCTCAACAAAACAATTGATAGCAGATGACTTCTAAAACATCCTGGTTTCCTATAGTTGCGCTTTTATTGCGTTTTTAATTAAAACCTTGGGAAGACCATAAAAGACACATCACAGATGCGAGTGTTTCCATACCCAGTTTCACACTAAACACTCATAAATAACCACGCACCCCTGCAGAACCTCCTTTCTGTTCCCTTTGCACACTCAGGGATCCACATTTTTAACAGACCCTTCGGCTAGGAACTGGCTCCTATTCCAACACACATGTAACACCTTCTCTCCATCCCTCATTGCATTGCATTTAACACACGCAATTACCAAAATGACTTCTTCCAAAAATAAACCACAGGATGTTCAGAGCTGCGTGGCTTCTCAGATAGTTTTCAGCCAAGAAATTGGTGCCCTCCTGGTCTCTCCTGGAAAGCCCGGGAGCAAGCTGATGTGCTTGTAAATCAGCTCCTTCCATAAAACACTGAGAAAAGATGCCGTGAAGCCTGTACTCGAGGCAGGTGAGACACTCAGGTTACAAATCATAACGCCTGCCCAGTCATTTCTAGGCATTTGTTACGGTGTCTTAAGTCAGCAACCTCGACAACTCCCCTGGTCTCCAGCCAGGAATAAAAGCGCTGAAGGAAATCAGGCCACAGTAATTTCCCCAAACCACAGAGCTAACATGCGTGGTAATTAATTCTTTTAGTGGAGATATATTTTTTTTCCTCTGCTATGAACTCTCCCAGGGGCTGACACAATAGCCCATCTCCTTGGCGATCATCCCACGGCTTTAATCATGTGTCCCACACAATTCCGCAGAAAAATTCAGCAGAAATTTTTCCAGCGTGGTGCCTGAAATGGAGCTGCTTGTGTCTCTCCTTCAAAACAGAGGTGTGACCTTTGGAAGCAGTGGATGAAATTGTGGTGCTGCTGGGCTCGGTGGAAGCTGCCTCTTGGCTTTGGGGAGGTCAGGACGTGTCCCGCCGCACGCTGGCTTCTCGATGCAAGGAACAGCATCTTTTGGGGCTCATTATGTGTTTTAAAGAAAAGAAAACATCCAAATCCAGGGCTTGTGGTTCATACAGAGCTTGGAAGAGCAAAATTCATTTTTCCTAGGGTTGTCTTCGTTGTGGAAGAACTTCAAGAGCCCTCTCTCTAGCTTCCTTGAATTTGTCATTGAAGGTTTCCTGAATTATGCTTGCAAACCTCTCTAAATCTGATCACAGATGGAGCATAAATGCCATGTTATTGAAGTTGAAGGACACAGCTTACTTTCTGGGGAATAATACAGCGCGGTAAGCTGATACAGAATAACTGGGATGATTTTTGTTTTGTTTTCTTTTAACCATGTTTCCTTCAAAGCTTCCATCCATATCACAACATTCACCCACCCCCGTAACTAATTCATTATTTTACAGCAAGTAAAATCAAACAGGAGACAAATGACTGTTGTTTAGTGCCATTAGTTTCAATGGCTTTACACAATATTTGAGTCATTGGCTCGCCTCTTGCTTTGGAGGAATCCCAAATCTGGATGAATCCACGCGCATTATAAACCATCCATGGGGCCAGGCCAGGCCTGCCTAACAGATGGAGGTCCATATGCTTTGGCTCTGCACCCATATGGAACACTAATATGCAGTCCAGGAATAGAGCATGCCTCTTCTCCTCTTTTCCAGCAATCTCAAATCCAAAGTCATTTTCAGACACAAGCCGTGTTAAGCAAGTTCATCTGGAACTGGTGCAGCAGGACACTACAAGACCCACGGTCCAAGCGTAGTATTTTCCTTGCTCTGTGGTTCCTTCTGAAGCCTAAATTGCAACATTTTCTAGAAAGCGCTGCATCAAGGCTTTCCAGAGTGCTAGTTAAAAAACCCCATTACATTCCTATAATGCGCTTTAACCTTTGCTGCCTGGGTCGAGCAGGAACATGGAGTGCTTCATCGGCCCTCGCTGGAGGAATTTCTCCAGGCAACCAAACCAGCAAAGAGCTGTGGATATTTCACAATGCCTGGGAGGTTTTGTTTGCTGGAGGCACAGGATTAGGATCAGATGGCCTGCCACCGTTTCAGCATAGAGGAACTTAACTTTTCTTTGGCAGCGCCGGCAGGTTTGCTCTTGCCAGGCACTTTGAGGGGGAGCAACACCCCCAGATGCTTTTTTGGCGTTCAAGGGCACTGTTTGTCCTGGTGTCTAATCCTTGCTCAAACTTTGTGTTTTTCTCGTCAATACAATGCAACAGACACAGCTCAGTCCTGTTTTGAGTATGTGAGCAATAAATTCAGTGCCTGCACTGTGCAGCCTTGAAGGAGGCAGGTATCTCTGTTACGCTGGCATCTCCCCGACCGCCCCTGGGGCGTGCAGGGGTGGGGGCAATGCCCTCCTCCTGCCCTGTCCCTTTTCTGGGGGGGCTGGAGAGAGCTGCTGCTGCTGGGTGCTGAGGATTCCTACGCTAACCAAGCGGGAGGTATTTGTTACTTCGTGTTTACTCTCAGCTCACGCACAAGGTCGTGAGAGCATCCCAGTGGGAAGGGCTGGTGGGTGCTGATTGTGATTCTTGTAGAAGTGCTTGTAGATTTGCTTGGAGATGATGTTAAGCAGCTAAATGCATCTGCCTTCAGCTGGATTGTGAATGTAATTGGCATGTGACGGCTTTGCTCATGCATCGGGCTAGGTTTGAGGGAGCTGAACTTATTCCCAGCTGGAAAAGGAGCGTATTGCCGAATGCCTTGATCCTGCTAATACCGGGAGAGATGTCCATCCTCTTTAGGGGATGATGATTTTTTTGGGTGTCATTCAGGCCTCTGTCCAAGGTTTTTCTTTGCATACATGGGTGACACACAAATGTCTGGGCTGGGGAGAAGTAAGACACATAGTCCATTCCCCGCTGTTGGTAGCCTCTCCAACCTGGAGTTAGGCAGGGAGTGCTGTAGTATCCACAGTGATGCAGAGATGACCCAGCGTGGAGCTCAGCCATGAGCCATCCCGTGATGGTACTGGAGTTGCAGAGGGGACTTGCCAGATCCTGGGTACTTGGTTGTTTTCATAGGGAAAAAGTAAGATTAAGCAGAGGTGAAGAAAAGGAAAGCTGGAAAGCATTTGGAGTGCTCAAAAGGGGGACCCCAAAGTGAAATTTGGCTGTCTGGTGCCAAGGGCAACAGAGTAACATTTAGAGATGAAAATATGTGTTAATAAACCGTTCATAAAGATGAGAAACCTAATAAGGAAAGCAACCAAAACACTGAAAGAACTAAAAAATGTGTGGTTTAACAAAGCATTACACTGGAGACCATGGTTATACCTCCTGACATCGAGGGGGACTCGAGCAAACCACTTCCCTGCCGTCCCCTGAGAATCTCTCAAAGCTTTAAGCTTTAATTTCCATAGTTTCAAGCCTCTCTAGCATGAAATTGCATCGTTTAAATTTTTAAAAGGAGTGGTGGTCGAAAAATAACATCTATACATCAACATGTGTAGATGGTGCAACCTTTTTGAGAATATTTGCACAAAATTAAAAATGATCAACTGAAACCACTGATGTCATTTAAGTGATTGAAGTCCACAGTGTTTGGTGTTATTCCTCAGCAGCAGCCAAACTGAAATGTGAAAATGAAAACAATTTTCATCACACCTTCAAAACAAAATATTGTGTTTTTCTGGTTTGCAAGATTGGTGTCTCAGAAAAAGAAGATTAGAACATTCCGTTGTTTCTTAGCACTAAAAAAAACCCCCTCAGGCAGCTTGAAAAAAAAAAATTAAAAAATTGTAATATGATCCACAATGACTATTTGCACGTTGTTCATTAATTATCTGGGCTGTGACTGAGGCAGAGGAGTGGTTATTGACGTGGCCCCGAGCCCCGGCTGACGAAGCATTCAGGGGAAGGTGACTGTCCCTGCTCCATCCCTCACTAGGCGGGTGGGAGGGCAGCGGTGACTCTGCCAGCCCTGCCCGGGCGAGGGGCTGGGGAGTGCGGGGGGCAGTTGGGGCCCTGCACAGCACTTCAGAGGAGCTGATGCAACTCACCCAAGTCAGCTTTAAATAAGGCAGAGCAGACATTAATTATAAAGGATCTTGGCAGCACGGAGCCTGCGGACTCCACAGCTTGACCAGAGGAGCCACACTCCATGTTAGTGCAAGATATGGGCAAGATCTCCCCCAGGAGAGCAACAGCCACATCACTATTTATGTATATGTACTTGTGTAGGAAGAACAAAAGTGCTGTGCTGGTGCATTCCTCCTCTGCAGCACACACAGAGCGCCGAGCGCGCCGAGAGCCAAATTAAACTGCTTGTCTGAAGGATGCTTGTTGAGCCTGGACAGGCTCGCTCGTCAAACCTCGTTCAACAGGGACCAGAATCACTGGAGTAATCACGGGGAGAGGGAAACAGGAGCGAGCGTGCACTCACCACGATGCTCGGCAGCGTCGGAGGGTGCGGGGACATTTCGTGGCTGGGCTGGCTGTTTGGCATTTGGCAGATCTGAGGGCTGGGGTGTAACCAAATGAACCAGGATCTGGAAGGAAAGCAATTCAGGCAGCTGTGCTTCTGGCTGTGGTGCAGAGGAGCAGGCAAGACCCCTTATCCCCAGGCTATTGTAAGGGGAAAATGCACTGAAGACACAGGGTGAGGAAAAGGACATTGGGTTTGGCCAGCAGCGCCCATTACACTGTTGCCCCAAAAAGCCATACTGGGAAAGACAGCCCCGAACTGGGCTCAGCCAGGTGGGGACTCAAGTTTACCTTTATTTTACAAATTCAGGTCACACTTTACCATCCAAAGGCCTTTTGGCAGAAATGCGTCTAACCCATGCGAGGGAGCTCCTCATCCCAGAGCCACCAGCATCACCAGTTTGGGCTGGCCTCACTGCTGGAGGGAGCAGTGGGATGGAAGAGTGAAGACTGAAGAAGGGAGCTGCTGCTGTCGTTTGGGGAAGCTCAGTGCATTCCCAGCGCAACACATCCACCTGCATCCCTGCCTGAATGGCATCAATACTCTTTTTTGTTTCACTCTTGATGAGAAGAGAGCATTAATTGGGCATGAAGACATTCATCAAGCAGCAGCCTGGTGCGGCCGGCGGGTCCCCATAGCATCTGGCAGCTGCCTCGCCATAGCCCTGCGGCTGCTCGACGGCTGGCAGCCGCTCCAAAATAGCCCAAATAGCATCCACCTACCGCAAAGCATCCCCGCTCCCTGTGCGGAGCAGGAGGTGATTCTGTCTCGCAGCTCAGAAACGGCACGTGGGCTTCACAGCTTGCAGAGTGGCTTGGGGCTTGATGGAACCAGGTCCCAGCTACTTGCTGGAAACAGAGCATAAAGTGTGTTTCCAACCCGAGGAGCTGCTCAGAGAGCCGGACCAAAGGACTTGACACAGCCCACTAAAGCAAGGGGAAATATCTAGATTTTTTATGCACATGTAAACTCAGCAGGGACCAACCCGCGTGGCAGCGAGGTGAAATGGGAGCTCAGCCACTGATTTCAATAGCTGCAGGGTCTTGCTTTTGATTGAATGTATTTTTAAAACAGGGGTGAGCAGGACCTATTCTGGGAATAGCAACATCACCAGTAATTTCATCCCCCTGAATAATTTGCTTCTGACTTGCCTGTGCTTTGATCCAGCAGCTGCTTCAAGGGCATCAGCAATCCCTTCTCCCATCCCCTTTTCACCCCCCAGTGCACCCCCGTCGTGCTGCTGTTAGATCCAGCTCAGTAATCTCTGTAGGCACGGTGAGGACATGGTGGCAGCTTCTGATGTCTCCTTGGCAGAGCACCGACACCCCCCCAGACGGGCAGCTAAGCCAGCCTTCCCCTCTCCTTCGCTGGCAAAAAAGCTTACGGGGTCTCCCCATTTAATCGGCAAGGCTAATTAATGGTCTCACCCTCCTCCTTCTAGTAAATGAAAGTAAATAAAAACTAAACCCCCTGCGTATTTATCTCATTTCTTGTATTTTTATTTAAAAAGAAGGTTTGCTAACAGCAATCAGTACCGTGGCCCAGGCCCCTCAATACATCAGCTGGCTTTAGCAGTCACTGCGGCTTCATCCCTAGCCTGTCCCTCCTCTGTACCCGGGACAGACCAGGGAGTTATCTGGCTTTAACAACCACTCCTGAATCAAAGGAAGCTCCTCGGGATTGCAGAATCCTTCCATCTCGCAATTTTACTGTCTCCTCCTACCTCAGGAAACCCCAGCAGCGTAAGCTGTGGTTCACAGCCAGGTTTAGCTTTTTTGTGCAACTAAACTCAAGCAAAAAAAAAACCAAAAAAACACCAGGTTTAAAAAAAATTACACAAAAGAAATACATTTCTGGAGTTGGAAAGAAACATCTGCTCCGTGGCAGATTAGCCCACATTTATCCACTATAAGGTTGCTTATACCTTAATCTTCGGCATCTTCATCTGACACTAATTAGCAGGCTCCTGTGGGTACAGTACATCCCAAAACATGAAAGTGAGCTCTTCCTTTAACCACCTGAAGCACTCAGTTTTTAAAGAGATAACGTCAAGTATTTCAGCCATAAACTGTACAGTCTTTAACTTAAAAACCACAGCAGCAGGAGGAGGCACAAAGGTGATGATACCCAGCCGTGACAGCATTGCAGCGCGTGTCCGAGGCTGGCCTGGGTAGTGTTATTTGCTCTCCTGCAAATTAAACCCAAAGTGCACTCACTGAACCCCGGACTCACCCACATTTTGTCACTGAGTGCTAATTAGGAGACGAATAGAGTGGGCTACAGAAGCAGAAAATTAAACAGGCTAATCACACCAATCTAGTTGCTTCCCTCAAAACGCCCAAAACTTAGAGAAAAGCAAGTGTGGTTACAAAAGTTATTTAGATTTTGAGTTTTCTCTGAAAAAAAAAAAAAGGAAAATATGATTTCATTGACATCCATCACTAGGAAAGCATCCCACCAAAACCCATCTGACGTCCTGTTTAACTCTTCAGAGTAAGAGCTAACCAGAGCTTGAAAGAAAGGACAGAGCGGGGGACTTCAGGAATGCAGCGCTGTATGCTGGCTCTTTGCAGAGAAAGCGAAAATGAATTACTTAGACTTGACAAAGTCCCTTGAAGTCCCGCAGCCTTTCTGCTTGGCTGGGTCTTAGGCCTGTCACCAATATTTCAGCAGTTATTTTTGGAGGGGGAAAGAAGGCTGGCTGCTTAGCAGGTAGCATTTGGGAATTAAGAGCTAGATGTACGTATGGTTTTCACTAGCCCTGACAGATGTTGAGTGTCTTTGACTGTTGCACAGTAAGACACTTAATACTAATGGTGCCGGTTTGCAGCAGCAAACCTCCTTCCTGCCACCTTCCAGCATCTTTGCTCCTTTCTAAATTGCTCCTTAGGAAAGGAAGAGAAAACACATTCTCAGCAACCTCGTCACCCGCCACCTGGCTCAGTGCCAATGCGCCCATTCTCTGGAGGCCCTCACCGAGCAAATGTCACCGGAACCGGCTTGGCACAGCTCCCCACCACCTCCTGGAGATAAAGCTGCTGCTCGGGAGGCTTCTCCCTCCCCTCTCTGAAGGCTGCGCTCAGCCCAACGGTCCATGTTTCTGATGGATCTGTGCGTGATTCTGCTGGGCAGGAGACAGGTCCTGCTCAGTGCTGCGGGCAGTCCCTCGGCTGTGAGAGCCGCCAACAAACCTTCCCTGCCCACCCCGCTCCCTGCCCCTTCCCCTCCCCGCCACGAGCACGGGGCCAAGAACATGCCTTGCTGCAGAGCGCTGGCGTCCTTGGCCAAACAAACTAACTACCAACCTCGGACCAGTCACGACAAATGGCTTAACGTTTACCCATCACCTAACATACCCTCAAAAACCAAGGCCACCTTCACACCTTTCGGACGTAGGTCGAACGCCCTTCCGAGCCCAGCAAGCCCATGGCAAGGGGTCTTGCCCAGGCCAGTCACGCCAGATGCTCCCGCATCTCTCCTGCCCCTTCCTTGGTGAACACCAAACAGTTATAATACTCAGGTCAATATATATAGGTACCACGTATATATATTTGTGTCGCTGTTCTGCGCATGAACAAAGACAACCAACCCCACCAGGCACCACTCGTCCTTTCCGCCCCCTCCCCTTCCTCCCGTGGCTGTGTAGGAACGCAGATGGGGACCACCCTACGTGGCCCCATCGCACTCCCCCACAGTCAGCTTCAAGGCTCCCTGCTGGTGCAGCGTCTTTAAGGCTTTGAACTCCAAGGGCATGGTGTGCGGGCTGGCCTGCGAGGTGTAGCCGTACTTCAGGCTGTCGTAGTAGTGGTACTTGACTGGATTCTGGTTCTGATCCAGGGGAAAGGGCCAGAAGCCATAGAGATAGATCTGGTTGCAGAAGCGAGTGGCTAAGGTGTACATGAGGAGGCCAGTGGTGGGTCGCTTGATGTGCACCTTGTTCGTTAGCCAGTACCTGCAAAGGGAGAGTAAAGTGTGTTATTCCCCTCCTCGACGAAGCTCATGTCTTGCACATTTTCTCTCTGCAGCCTCTGACTGAGATATATTGGTGATTCAAAGTGAGAGGTTTCTGACTAGCAGAAGAGTTCTCCATGCCAAGAAAAAGCCTCTCTAGGGATTGCTTCATGAATAAGCATCCCTTCTGCTCTCTGTCTGGCGGTTACATCACACTTGTTGCTATGGCATTGAAGCATCTCATGCCTCGGCAATCCTTTATGAGAAACAAATTGCTTGCAACGGTGGCCTTCAGTACTTCAGCCTACAATTATCTTCCAATCAACCTCGGAGATCAATACCTCAGACCAAACCATCCACATGTCAAGTAGACTCCAGCAACCCCTCGAAGCAGACACTCTTACACACACAAGCTGACGATTTTCATTGATGAATGAAGATTTTTACTCTGACAGTAAACACAACAGGGCTGTAAAAACATTTGCCTGGGAATAAAGGGTCACCAGGCTGGAAGAGCTAAACCCCGCTGCTGCCTTCCCCTTACACCCAGCAACCGCTACTGCGATCCTGGACCAAAATACATCACCGCACGCTGCATCATCAGTCCATGAGATACACAATATGGCATATTGCAATATATAATAAGCGACACGGAGGTCAGCAGTGCTCGCCGCTGAAAAGCACGTTAGTTTTTATGAGGGATGACAAAAAGAAGAGGGGAAGGAGGAACCCTGCAGTGATGCACGAGCAGAAATGGTATCAGCGGTTGTATTTTGAGCTGCCGATAAAAGTTATTGCGGCATCAACATCCTGTAAGAAGACGTTTCCAGTATTTATTGCACAGGCGATTTATCTGGTTTGCTCAGCAGAATGACACTGTCAGAGAAGCAAATTCAGAAAGAAAAAGGTCTGGGGGAGGTAGAAGATCTCCCCCTTGGGGGCAGTTCCTTCTCCCCCAGCATGTCTGGTGCCGGTGCTGTCCCACAGCAGGCAGGGATGGGGCAGGCAGAGCATCCCGACATCTCACAGCCTGTTCAAGCCCTCGGATTATTTTTAATAGATATTTCAGAGTTCGGGAGAGTGACTGGTAATGCTCTGGATAAAAAGCATGAGGGAGCACGTAGCATTTCTGTGCTCTCACCCAGAGGTTTGGGATCCTGAGCCGGGTCCCACCGTCGCATGAGGAGCCACGGGAAGTGTCTTGCTCCTTATTTGCACTTTCCACTTGGCTCCTGAGGGTCTGGCAGTCAAACAGCAGGAACTCTTGGGAGAGCTGAGCCTTAATCCTGCAAATTAGCTTTTCATGAAGGCCATTAAAATTTAGCAACCAAGGCACAAAATGTACTTGCTTGTTCTCAGCCAGATAAGAGAAAAAATTGACTTTTCTGGTGAATCAAATTGTGGAATCAGACTGACCACCTTGGTGTGTGCAGGAAGGGCACAGCAGGCTTTATTGGGGTCCCATACCCAAGGGTATGCAAGCACCTGCAGCTTTAGCAAAGGACAAATAAGTTGTTCTGGGGAGGTCCTCCATGCCTGACTCATCTCCTCAGAATCAAGCACAAAAGAGGAGTGGGAAACTGGGGAAAAACTGGTGAGAACCAGCAACTCAGGGGCACAGAATCAGCATTTTCTGGGCTTGCCCAGCCCTAGGGATTGTGCTATGGGGACAGAAAGGCTCGCTGAGGTGCCAAGGCAATCTTCTCGCACAGGTAGCCATAAACCAGCCTCCTTGACGAGTTTATGGGTAAGCACATTAGACCCCTGGCATGCAGAGAGAAATGGGAGATTATCGCTACCATTTAACACTGTGAATTAGGACATCCCTCATGCAGCAGGGAATCTACCTCGGAGGAGCTGTCAAGTCCCATCATGACTTGACAGGTTTTGGGGGCAGACACAACCAACTGGGTTTGTCCTGCAGCTGCTTTAGCCTTAAAACTCTCATTTATCAATTTGCCATCTGGAACACAGAAAGATACCTCTGACCTCCTCGCCTGACCAAAATTTTAACTTTTGAGTTTTGTTGAGAATCTGTAAAAAGTGTAAAATGACCTTGGTAACGTGACCCTTGCACAAGGGTGCAAGACATCCACGTGATCAGGAATGTTTTAAGCATATTAATGATGACAAAAATGACCTGGGTCAAGCACAGACCCTACAGAAACACACCATCCTCTGCAACCCAGCACACACAAACAACCCTACCAAGACCAACAAGCGTGTGCAAACCACTACCCAAAAGCAGCCCTACCAAAACCAAGCCAGTGTGTCCACCGTGGCACAGGCAGCTAGTGAGCACTCACTCAATAATATCAGGGTAGGGAACTAAGACAATCCAGTTTCTTATAATAAAAATTAAAAACCTGTCTCTTCTGGCCGTATTTCCTTCTACTGCAGGCACAACATGAGGAAAATGAGAAGGACGACAAACCTCACTCCTACAGCATCATAAATTCTCGCTGCCGGGTGCAGCTTTGGGAGGGGGTGATGGACTCCAGCCTGTCCCAGCCCACCCACACAGGTGACATACGCAATCTATAATGCCCAAACCATAACATAGGCTGTACCACAGCACTTGCAATTTGTTTCCTGGACAGTGAAGGTAAGGAATCCCCCAGTGAGGTCTGGGGAATACTTTTTAGTGACTGGTTTGTGATGGGAGTGTGGGAGCTGTGCAGGAAGATCTCCCTCTTACCTCCCCCACCACTGGCCAACTGCGACAGTGACCACATTCCTGGTGCAGAAGAGAACAGCTGGGGATGGAAATAAAACCTAATTAATTCTGTAAATCCAAATGAGGTTGTCTGGGTGCGCACGGGATGCTGTGTCAACAGCGCACCTTTAATATGTGAGGTCCGGGATTTTAATTAGGAGGAAAGATAATCTTGAAGCAGGCAGTAATTATTTTTCAAATTGGCTACACCAATCACCATAACTATTAACTGCAACATTTTATGGAAAGAGACAGCAATTAAAAGAGAAGAGCAAAGAGCAGTCCTGAAACCCAATACCTTCCTTCTCAGAGCCATTCTCACAGCGTGGACCTCCTTCAAAAGCCAGTGCTGTGCCGTTTCTGTAAATAAACCCTCAGGGGTGGAAGCAGCTACAGAGATAGGCTGGTGTCTGAGCGGGATGCAGCTATGAACAGGAACTGTGATGCTATCAGGCAAAAATTGCCTGAGACAGCTCCTGTCTCGGATCATGATAGTGACAGATGGAAAATGCCATCAGACCTTCAAGGCCATCTTTTGTAAGGAGGCAGCCTAGACACAAGCCCTAGGGCCTATCTGAACTAGTATTTGGTGGTAGCCAAGGACAGAGGCTTCAAGAAGAGCAGCTCAGAGTCTTGTCCTAGCTGGTAGGTGGTTCTGGTGGCTCCTCAGCAACATCAGTTTTCCAAAAGGTCTCCAAGAAACCTAAGAAGTCTCCTAAGCAGAATGCAGAGAACTGCTGCTGGCTGCCTGACCGTTGGCAAATGTGTTCTGTGAGGGGCTGCACGGCAACCGAAGGGAAGCGATTGCTGGATTCAGACCTTAAAGCCCGGTGGGAATGCTTCGGGAGACTAAATGCTCTGGGACTGCCCCATGGAAGTGCAGCTCCTGCCCCAGCCTCCGCACTGCACATCTGGAGCACGCACCGCACTGTGCTGACAGTGCGCATCCTCTCCCGCATCACTGAATTCGGGGAGCAGAGCCTGACCTTGATTTGGGCTGAAACACGGGATGCAAACCTTCTCCCTGTAGGCAGTGTGTGAGGACTGCTAGCGAGGGCAGGGTCCTGCTCTGTGCTGACCCATCACCTCCTGACGTGTCTGAGAAAACCCTAAGGTAACTTGTACCCTCCAGGTAAGGGTTAACCTGCAGGATAAAATGAACAGAAGATCCATCATCATGATGAAATGAATAAAAGAAACCCAGGTCAATGAAGAAATCAAGTTTCAGCAGTATCAGCTGCATTATTTAGTGATACAAATCAGACTAACTGAAATAATGCAATTTCAGACCCTTTTAAAACAGCTTATTCATACAAGTGTGATACAAACACAAGCTGTTGCGGAGGTGCTAGTCCTTGACTGTCAGAAGCATATTATCAGTCTGCCACACACATCCTGCCCCCATTAATACTCCTGAAAAAGCAGGTACGGATAACCAGTGTGTGTGCCCCCACGGTGCTCCCCACTCACGTTGGTGCAGGCGAGGACAGGACCGCCGGTGCTGGCAGGGCACAGCATGTGTCCCGGCAGTGGGTGGATGGAGACGGAGTGCTGGAGCCCAGGCAGCAACCGCTATCCCCCTACAAAGCTTCTGCCAGCCCTTTTCTGTCCATGTATGCAATCTCATTCCACCAAAATAGCCGAGAGCCACGTACAGTGATGAGATCTGCGCTGGACGGGTAGGAATGGGCAGACCCCATCCAGGTTCATGCTAACACAGACGCCAAAAGATGGATCCGGAGTCAGAGTTGGGCTTTATCCCCATGTTTGGCAAAGCCCAAACACCAAATCAAGCCTCCGTATCCAGACTGGATGTGTACCGTACGGCTTGGGTTTGGTTTTGTTGGCTTAGTGAAAGCAAATCAGTGCTGAATCACGGATAAACCATTCTTTCCTCCTCCAGGTCTCGAGCTCTGCAGTGCCCTTTCAAACACACACGGTACTAAACACCCCCAAGTTAAACCATTTCCAAACAGACAGGAGTAACTGGAAGAGCATTATCCTATTTCTTTCCCCTTTCCTTCCTATGCCCCTCCTCTTCTTTTGACAAAGAAAAGACTAAATCTTCTTCCCGATTAACTGGAACACATTAGCTGTCTTAGGGTCCCAGTGCAGACACACCACAGCTCGTGCACAACCCGCCTCATTTGCTCAAGTGTGGAAAGGCGAGAAATTACTGCTCTCCCGAGGATTTATTTGTCTGATCAGTCTATCTGCTGATTTCACCCACACGTTGTTTTATTGGGCATTCGTAGACCCCACATCCTCCCAGTCACACACTTGTGAAGGGCCACTTTTCCGCCCTACGGACTTTGGTCATCCTCAGCCCTCAGCTGAGTGCAGGACCACTGTCCTTAAACCACCTGCGGGACCAGAGAGGAAGGGCTTTAAGGCACGAGCCCCCGGGGACAGATGTTTCAGAAAAGCCCCTGTTAGCTTAAGGACCATATGGAAAGAACCATGAAGGAGCTTATTTAGAAACCCCAGAACTGGGTGACACCGCCTAACCAAAGCAGAGACAGAAAGTGAGATAAGATGAGCTGGGAGGGCTGAGAAAAAGGAAAACCTGCAGCTTAGGTTTGATGATAGAGAAAAGCGGAGCCCATAGAGGGATGCAAAAGAGCCAGGCGATACGATCAAAGCAACAGGTCAGGAGAATAACCTGCACATGTGTGCCCTGCACGGCTACAAGCAAGGCAAGGCTGTTGGAAAGGATGCGGCATAATCGGGACACGAGGTGAGGAGGGATCAGGGGAGGGTTTCCACGGTGGCTGATGGATGGGAAAGGCAGTGGCTGAGCAGCACTGCCCTGAAAAATCAGCAAAAGCTTAGGTTTTTTTTGGGTGTGAGGACCCAGGGAGACCTTTGAGGCCAAGACCGATCCAACTTACGCCCCACCAGGCTGCACTTCTGAGGACACGTGGCAGAGCTGCCCTATCCAAGATACGGACCCTGAGCAAGGTGAGCGCTGCTGTGAGGAGCTCATGCACACTGTCTGTCTGGTTGGAAGTTAAACCTAACAGGAGACCTAGCCAAGGAGCTGGAATATTTTTTTTTTTTTTTCCTTTTGAGAAGCTCTTAACAAAATCTTAGGAGATTAGAATTGGTTACTGCCAAGAGACCCTTGTGATGGACACAGTGAGAGAAGCTAGACTAGATTATACACGGCAAACTGAAACGTGTCCATGAATTCCCCACAAGGAGTGATCGTCAAACCTCCAGACACAATTATTTTCCCTCGCTTCCTGCATTTCATGTTATTTCTCTGACAAAAGCTGCTTGGCAATAGGGATTACAAGGCTTTTTGGAGACACTAACAGATGACTTATAAGGGGCTTGCTTGCTTCCCAGCCAGGAGACGAGCTCTGAGCCTGCCAGATGAATTGCTCAGGAGACATTTTATAGAATCGCCCCGAAGTGAGTCACGCACCCTCGAAACGCACGGCACCGTCCCCGTCCCCACGAGCTGGCTCCCTGCCACGGCACAGCTTTCCTCCTCAGCCTTAGGTACCAACTCGGTTTCCTTCCGAGCTCCTCCATCAAAACGCCGATGGCTGTCTCCCCTCCTGGTGTGAAGATGGGGAGTTTAACCCTGTAAGAAGAGCCTCTGTCCTACTGCACAGATCATCCAGAATCATCAACACGAAAAGCTATCAGCAAACATTTAAGGCACCCTTCACAGCTAGGAAGGTGATGCCTCAAATGATGCTGTTAAGGACAACAAAACCAAATGCTTTTTACTTATCTCAGCAATGCACGCTCTACAACTGCCCCAAATGCACTGAAAATTATAGGAAAAAAAATGTTCAATTGCCACTGAAATGCATTCTGGCCTGGGGGAAAGCAGAGCAGGACAATAAATACTGCGGTTCAAGGAAGAGTCAAGAACTCACAAATGTATTTTGCTGGTAGTGAAGGAAGAAGAGAAAAGGCTGAGCTTTTGTAGCCGAATTGAAGTTGGCTGAGATAACGTTAGGCTTTGTAGAGAGAGCTATTCCTTGAAAAAAAAAATATATATGAAAGAATTACCCATTTCTTTGTGCTTTCCCAATCAACTTAGGATAGATTATAAAGGGTGGCTTTATCCAGCAAAGGAGAAGACGCGACATCTCTGCAACTGCAGCCCACTGTAGCACAGAGGGATGTTCTGTGGGGCTTTGTGGATTATCGTTTCTCTGCTACATGCCACACGCCACAAAATGTATTCGTTTCACAAATCTCAGACCTGTCAAAGAAAAGTATTATGCTACGAACTGGCCCGTTCCTCAGAGAGAGCTGGAGAGACGGAGGAAGTCATTGGAGATGGTATTTCTGTAACAGCAAGGACCTCATCAAGCAAAAATATATGGTGATCATAGGAATTAAAAGATTCTGGTCAGTTTGACTTAAGGGAAGACTCTTTCCTCATCCCAAACTACATCATGTGAATTACTCTGAGCAGATGGTCAAGACAACCCTATAGGTACCTGAGAGACTTCCCATACAGCACCAAAAGCGTCAGCACACCCCTCTCCTCAGCTGTGGCCAGTTTATTCAATAATGTCTGAATCACTCTTAAATTCAACCCTGAGTCCAAACCTGAGGAGGCTGCACTGAGGAAAGTGTTAACATCGACTCTAGCCTCCCCCCCGACAGCACAGCCATTTGCCCCCCCATCCTGGGTGGTCCCTCTGCACGATTCCTTGGTCAGGCCACAAGACACTGTGTAGGTGTTGAAGTACTCCCATCAGTTCTAGCTAGCTGAGGGGCCTGCAGTTTTAATTATATTAATCGTTAATTAGTAGGCATCCTTGTTTTCCTGCTG
>NW_010273942.1:51334-58925 GCF_000690775.1 Eurypyga helias
ACAGGAGGGCAGGTCAGGCAGCAGCTCCCTCGGCTCAGAGGGCAACCCCTGACAAGGATTATTGCTGGCTTCTCTGGCTATAATTGAATTAGTGCTGTCACCGTGCAGCCATGACCCACCTTTCCCCATTGCCCCACAGCATGGTGACCAGCCCAAAGGACAGGATCGAGGTCTCGGCTGTAGCTCACACCAGGTACATAGAGCATCAGTTAGTGTCTGACCACGTGCTGATACCATATCCACCCCAGACAGGCACCAACAGTGGCTACTTCACTCACGGGCTGGTCTGACTGGCTGCATCCCTCTGAGTCCTGGTAGGTTTTCAGAAGCCTGAACCCATGCTCTATGCACAGGACCCCAATAAAACCTGTGGGACACTAACACGTGCAAAAGGAAGACGCTGCTCCACGCCATGGGAAAGAGGGGTGCATCACTTCGTGCACCAAGAGACCGTGCTGAACCCTTGGGCTTGTCCCAAAACCCCTGAATCCCCTCCAGCCATGCAAGACCTGCCAGCCACCGGTGGTAGCTCCAACGCGGTTCTGTGGGACATGCACAGGGACAACCAGAGTGCCAGCCAGGCTGGCTGGACCGCAGGGCTGCAGCACAGGAGAGCCAGGAAGGTGCTGGGAGTTGGAAGATAAGCTCACAGCAGAGCTTATCGCGGCATCCTCCTCCTCTCCCATGGGAAAGCGATGCCTAGCCTTTGCCAATACCTCTGCAAAGCTTCCTACGGGAAGTTGCTGGCACCGGGAATGGTTGCCAGTACAGGATTAGCAGTCTGTTGATTTAAAGGGCTTATTACAGGAGCTTAATTCTATTTTGACAGATGAAAGTAAGTCAATTACAGTTAGAAATAGCTCAGCATTTGGGTTGTGGGTTTTTTTTTCCTTTCCCCCTCCCTATCTGTGAGTTGTGGTATCATTTCCTTCCCCTTCTTTACCTCAAAGCCAGTGTTTTCTGTAAGATGCCTCTCGGGCTCAGGGAAGCCTCAAACACAGGCACTTGGGGCAGACGTGGTTGTTCTTGCCTGCTCCAGTGCGATGCACTGCAGCACCAGAGCCTCCACTCCTCCTGGGCTGCCTGCGGAGCTGCCCTTCACACCCCTCTCCCCAGAGCACCCCCTTAGGCTTGCTTCTGCGGGAAAAGACCCCCAAACCTGTCCTGTACCCTCTGCACTGACACGCAGCCTGAGCTGGGACAGAGCAACACCCATGAACCAACTGGCCAGAAAAGTTCAGGCTCAGAGGAATTTGTGTGGGGGAAAGAAATGCTCCAATTGATCAAAAAGCATTAATGCTGAGACTTAAGAGGTGGGAGCACCAGCTGCATGAGTGAACTCCCACCCCAGGAGATCAACAGCGTCCAAGCAGCATCAGAGAGGACTAAGCCATCTCCAGCATAAACCACTGCCTGCCTAGGCTCCCTAAATGTCTAGTGAATCACGACTCTCCCTAAAGAAATAAAGCAAGAAACTGAGAGCCTACCCCATCTCCAACCTATTTACAAGGATGTCTCGCTCCTGGAGCTCTTTCCTTTACCATCTCCCCATCCCCACCACACCTGTGTCTCCCACACACCTGGAATCGCAATGAGAGAGCTGAAAGAACTCTTCCTTCTCTCCCAGTAAGTCTATTCACCACCAACTAGCCCTGTTTATCTCATCAGCAAGACTGGATCCTGTCAGCCCCCTCCCTGTCTTGGCTGGGCGATTAAGATGAGCAGCACAATTAGCACCATTACAGGAGCTTAATGGCTAATTACGAAAAGCCTCAGCCCTGTGCCACTGCCAAGCCCGCCCAGGCTGCCATAAGCTCCCTGACCTGAGGAGCTGTATGAGACTTGCATGTGTCACTCAAGCACAAGGTGACAAACCTGTTCACTAGCTCAGTGCTATTTTCTCCAAGAAAAACCCTGACCATAGGCTGGGGAGTTATCATGGTGACACCCAGCCTTAGAGCCAGGAAAGCATTGGAGGGCTTGTGCTTGCCATATTGCACAGCTCGAAGACCTCACACTCAAAGCAGAGCCCCTGCTTGTGAGGGGGTCTCCAGTTCTCATCTAGGGACCAGCCACCAACCGCGGAGTCCTCCTCATGGTCTGCAGAAAGAAACAGCTCACGCCATTTGCCTCCAGCACAAACCCATCGACTGCTCTCCAGCTCAGGAAGCTCGCAAAATCCTGGCTCCGAGCACACCAGAAACGCTCTCACCCTCGGACAGCGTGCAGCAGGCGCAGCGAGGGATAGGCAGTCCTGACGTTGATGTGGTGCTTCAGGATGAGCTCGTTCACCCACTCCACTCGCTCCTTGCCCCCCTTGGCCATGAACGCTGGGATCCAGAGGATGCTGCCGTTGAGGCTGTGGAGACGTTGCAGCAGCTTCTCCCTCCAAGTCTCGTTCACCAGGTCCTCGAAGGCCCGTTGGATGACCGAGGGGTTCATTGTCACCAGGTCTGTCTTCATGCCCACGTCCTGGGAGTACTCTTGAACAGGGGCCAGATTGCACCTGCGAAGGGAAGCACCGAACAGCTCTTCACAACGGACGTGAGGGAAGGCAGCGACAAAACACGAGGGGTATTTGATGCCAAAAGCCAGGGCCAGTGACACACATGCCCATTAACCCTCGCTTTTGGGAAGAGGAGGAGGGAGGATGAGTCTCTGCAATAAACTACAGAGGCCCTGAGCTGGTAATGATGAGCCATCTTAATATCAGGTGATCATTCCTCAACATGCTGGCATGTGTGCACATATTCCTCTAGGGCAATGCTAATAACAGACCTAACTTTGGTGTCTGGTGGGTGGGCTTGCACGGATCGGTATCTCTTCTGGCGCCGTTCAAAAATAACACGTAGCAACAAACCTCCCGTCTTTGCTGTCATGGCAGATTTAAAACGAAACGGCCTTTCCCACACAAGGAAAGCGCTCGCCTCTTAATTCTAGCCTGGCTGGGGTAACATTTTCCCAAGTCCCTTTTCTCCTCCTGGTGAGTCTCTGCTGTTAGCAGACCTGGTGGCACTGGCAGCAATAATGACACGGATGCCAGGACATGGTCTCCACAGGGTTTGACTGTCTGGAGGCTGTGACCTTCAAAAAACATCTCTTTCTGTAGTATTAATTCGTGCTTCCTTTCAGGCTGTGCACATGGATATGGGCACACACCTCCCCTGGGAGCTCCTACATCACCACCTCCTGCGTCATGCCAGGGACAAAGGCTGAGGGGCTGTGGGATAAACTGCCAACAAACCGCCCTCCTTGTACAGTGGTGTCCTACAGCTCCTCGAGGGGGGATCCGTAGCTGTTTAGCCATGGCCATGCCATGGACGTGGCGCTGTGAAAATGGCACTGGTGACCAGGTGATGGGGGGATGCAGAGTGCTGCTCCCCCAGCATGGTGAAAGACAGAGCACACCCATGTGTCAGTACACTCTGTGCTTTCCTGTGGTGTTTTACCGTGAAGTTACAGTATTTAACGAGCAGGAATTGCATCCTAACCATCTGCCTTGATAATCAGCCATTACTTCTGTTTTCCCTACTTTACTGATGGAGAACCAAAGGAATGGTGTAAAGAAAATCCAGCTACTGGCACGCGGGGCCCTTCTGATCCACTTGCTGAAAATAAACATCGGACCTGAGCAGTGAAGCTGTATCCTGGACACAGAGCCCATCACTGCTCATTGCCAGCCCCGCTGAAAAGGCTGCCTGATGGGGCAAACCTTCCTCAGGGAGATGCAGGTTGAAGTGTTGGCTCAGATAATCTATGGTAGGTAGAGCATGTCCATGCCAGACCTGCACTAGGGGAGAAGTTGCTCAAAACCCCAATCCTTACACCCAGAAAAGCTTTTCTCGTGCAACTTTTCTACCTGACACTAAAGTCCCTCCCTAAACTTTGCTAGAGCTGCAATAAGCAATTCTTCCCTTTGCGTGCTCTGGTTACACTTAAGGATGCAAACGATAATGCCCCATCCCTGTCCGCAGGGACAGGACGGAGCTGCGAGCAGCCAGGCTTGAGTGGAAGGGGCAGAGATGACATTATCCTCATTCCCACGTCATGCCGGGGACCGCCTCCGTGAGCTGCTGATGGATTGGGCTGTCTTCATAATAGACTCGCCAGAAAGCAAATGTCTGCACATACATAAATCATCACCGGACTCTTAGAGCCCTCAGCGAACAGCGGTACACGGGCGTTGGGGCGCTCCTTCTCTCCACTTCAAGCAACTTCTGTCGCGAATTCGGTGTGTTACTCCAGTGGGGGTCAGGATCTGCTGCCGCCCATCCACGGGGCAGTGTCTCTGCGGGACCATGGGTGCTGAAGATGAAGGGGTCACAGGGGAGTGTCCCAGCCGGGTGTGACAAGCGTCACACACAAGTGCACGGTACCGGCGGTGCTTGAGGGCAGAAGTGACGTGGGGAAGGATTGCGCTTGTGCCCATGGGAGAGCCCAGGACGGGGTTTATTTGGAAGAGGGTAAGTGTGTGGGAAGAGTGAGTGCTCGGGTCTGGGGGTTCGTAGCTCCCTTGGGGGGTTAGCAGTGCCCCGTGAGAACACACGGGGTGCGTTTGCAAGGACGGTGGGGGAACGTTTGGCAGATGGTAGGAGAGTTCCCAGCAGGACGCTCACACCCCTGAACTCTACACGTGCACACGGGACTCCAGGGCTGCGCGGCACTGCAGGGACTGCACCCCCTTTCCACCCCTCCGAACCCCCCCAAGTCCCATCGCGCGGCAAGGCGTGGGTTCCTACCTTATCACGAAGCTGTGGGCGTCGATCTCGGGGCCGCAGCCGCTGCTGAGCAGGACCCCCGAGTTGCCCACGATGGCGCAGGTGGGGAACTGCTTGCCCTTGAGGGGCGAGGTGCGGGGCAGCAGCTCGTATAGGTTCTGCGAGACGTTCATGGTGCTGTCCCTGTCAAAGACGTAGTGGATGACATCCCCCGGCTTCAGCGTCCCCTTCAGCACTGAAATGTCCTTCTCTGCATCCAGGAACTTCAAGATCTGTTTCCTGAGGACAGGGAAGAAAACAGCCCCACCGGGATAATGTGGGTCATACGTAAGACAAACCCCTGCCTCCTGTCTGCTCTCGCTCCACGGCCAGTCCATCTGCCTGGGGCTCTCCAGAACAGCCTACAGACAGATATCTCCACCTTAACACCTGCTCCTTCTCCACCCATCCCTTCCCAGGGCAGGGTAGGGATGCAACCCTACCCTGCGCAACCAGCCCACCATTAGTGGTGGATCCCTGCATTTACCCTGGGCAGAGGGTCTCCTTCCCCCTCCACACCCCACCACCAGCACCCACTGATCCTCCTTGGCCTGGAAACGGGGGCTCAAGTGCTCCTTGTTTCGTCTCACACGGCCAGCTGGTTCAGCTGGGAATTCATTTCCAAGCGATCGCTTACAGATACGAAGCCTAGCTCAGCAGGAGATAAGCCTTTTATTTCTTCCTCGACTTCTTTAGATGATATACAGAGGCAATTTGCCAGCTTGCACTGGAGAGGACCAAATCTGTCTCTTGTCCTATAGGTAATTACCAGTACCTGATCTTCAAAGAGAGTGTCTGGTTGTGTCTCCATTTGGATGAGGCTGGTTTAATGTTGTGCTTAATGCTTTCATTACTTCTGTCAACAACAGCTGGAGACGAAGAGTCATTTATTACTACTTCAGCTCTAGAGAAAAGAAAGACAGGGAAAGGGACAGGATCCGTTAGCATCCCAATGGCACTTCTAATCACTGTCTTCAGCTCTGGCTGCTGGAACTCAAACTTAGTCAGAAAAGCAAAATTGTAGTTATTAGCTAAACAAGAACTGAAAGCCTGTTTGTATTCTGCTACACTCAACCAGACAGACACAAATCCTTAAATACCTTCTTGCTTACCCGAACACAGGCTTACAGTCAGGCACCGCTCTACAGACAACACATCTAGCTGTAGAAAGGCATGCACACAAAAACACAAGGCCCTGCAAAGACAGGTTGGCAGATGCAGGCTTGGAAGACAAGACACCCCAGAGCCCCAGGGAGCCCCCAAAATTCACTTAGACATTTCCTACATGGGCAGCCGAGGTTGCCAACCTGCTGCTTTGTCATCGCACGCCATCGTGGAGGCAGCTCAGCTCCTGGAGTGGGTTAAAATCCTCATCAGAAAAGTGCAACCTTCACCCAAAGGAGAAATTAATTTAGCTGAGCTGCTGGGTGCTGCTTGTGAGTTTGGGCTACGAGCATCCCGTACCAAAGAGGGGGAGGCTGGCTCGCTGATAACTTTTTCCTGTGATCAGAAGACAGCACAAGGATTTTGGCATCCGTATCGCCGGCTCCAGACCCAGAAATGAGCAGGGGGATGGCCAACAGCCAGTTTGGAGATGATCACTGGGAGACCTCCGCTTTTAATCCCTGTTCTAAGACACAAATCAGTCCCAGCACCTCAGTGCCATTTACACCAAATGGCATGAATTAAGGGAGCCTCTGAATATTTGATTCCAGCCAGCCGCCCTCCAAAGAGAATACCCAAACATCTCATCAAGAAGCTGTGCATGTGTCTGCAGCCCCGAAAAAACCTTCACACTTCAGAGCACTCTAAAAAATACACAGCCAAAGTACTCGCTATCAGCTAAAGGGAATCTCCCCCTCCGCTGCAAAGGGCTTTTTCCAGCAGGGAAATGGTTTGTAAATAAATACATTTATAAAAAGTGTGTAATCCACAAGGAGAGAGAAGAGCGAGGGATGGGGCAGAGCTGGCGGCCCAGGCTCACGGATGACATCCAGCTCCTGGGAGCACATCTCTGACCCAGGGAAGGAGGTCCCGAGGATGCACTGTGGCTCACGCTATGTAATGTTTCGGAAAGGCAAGGAAATGTGTTTATAAATGCTGGCTGCCAGTGTCCTGGTGTGTGTTTGCACAGTGCCTCTCCAGAGGCTGCCAGTTGAGGCCACTGGATCTGTTTGCATCTTGTGCAACAAGTTATCACCTCGCGTCTTGCAAGGCTTACTTAGAATCACAGACTGGTTTGGGTTGGAAGGGACCTTAAAGATCATCTAGTCCCACCCCCCCTGCCAGGGGCAGGGACCCCTTCCACTAGACCAGGTTGCTCAAAGCCTCATCCAGCCTGGCCTTGAAGACATCCAGGGATAGGGCATCCACAGCTTCTCTACGCAACCTGTTCCAGTGCTTCGCCACTCTCTCTGTGAAGAATTTCTTCCTGATATCCAATCTAAATCTCCCCACTTTCAATTTAAACCCATTACCCCTTGTCCTGTCACTACAGGCCCTTGTAAAAAGTCCCCCCCAGCTTCCTTGTAGCCCCTTCAGGTACTGGAAGGCTGCAATAAGGTCTCCCTGGAGCCTTCTCTTCTCCAGGCTGAACAAGCCCAATTCTCACAGCCTTTCTTCGTAGAAGAGGTGCTCCAGCCCTCGGAGCATCTTTGTGGCCTCCTCTGGACTTGCTCCAACTGGTCTATATCCTTCTGCTGTTGTGGGTGTCAAAAATCATAAATGAAACAGCGTAAAGAAATCTTGGGAATAACTATGATAATTTTGGTTTTGTTCATTTTCGGTGTTGTGATTGTGGGTGGTGACATCATCACAGAATGACATCACTCTTT
>NW_010273942.1:58938-70277 GCF_000690775.1 Eurypyga helias
TAAGCTTTGCAACCACGTCAACTTGGAAATGCTGCTCTGACATGGCATTACTGTAAAAATAACACAGAGAGACGCTGAACGAAGCTGCGATGCCATGAGACGGCTCTGCAATGGAGCGACGTTATGGAATTGCGTTACGATAAAACCGAATGAAGTTGTGATGTCAAAGACGGCGATCGCTCTTCTAATAGCACATAGTAAAACTACGAAAATGGCAACTCTATCACTGACTTATTTTCACAATAAGTAACTCTCTCTCTCTCATTCTCTCAATCACCGCAACTTGCAGATTCTTGGTTATTTGCAAATGATTATTGCACTGTGCTGGGGGAAGGAGGGGGAGAAACGATTAAGAAAATGCAAAGCAGAAGTGAAAAGAAACAGATACATTTGCTAAATAAGAACAGCACTATCCAGCGAAGAGGAGAAGCAGATTAATAGCTGCCTTACAGCAAAAACAAATGAACACAAAATCTAATTTACAAACCTATTAGATTTGCTATGTAAGCTGTTCACAGCTGATCTGATTGTACCTCTGCCTCCAGAACTCCTGCAAGACAAAGGAAATGCATTATTTATAAACCCAGCTCCTCTTTGCCAAGCATTGTTCAACAGTCAAGAGATCCCACTCTGAACAGAGACACGGCAGCGCCGTTCGCATCCCACCCCATCCAGGAGGGAGGTGTCCTGGTGCCTGCGAAGGGCTTTTCACATCCATCGTCACTGCTGCCCTACTGCGACCGTAAAATCAGTCTGGCAAAAACGCTCCTAACCAACCCAATTAATAATACCTGCGCGATCTAACCAGCCATCAAAGACATCTGGTCTCTGTCATCAAAGCAGCATGCAGCCTACAGGTTGCATTAAATACATCTCTACTTATTTTTTTACGAGTCAGGTGTTAGCAGTGCATCGAGAAGGTCTCCTCCATCTCCAGGTTGCTAAGGGGCTTCCCTTGTCCTTCTCAGGTGGGGACTGAGCTGAGTGACCTGGACAGGATTCCCACCCCTGTCTTCATCTTGGGCTTTCAACTGAGACCACCCAACATCTCCATTTTACCCCAACCGAGCCACCAGCCTCCTGGGTGACTTGTGGAGAGCTCATCCTCACCGTGTGCCTTCTCCCAGCTCCCAGGGCCCCAGGCCAGATCCAGGGCCCCGTTCCATCCCCCTCTGATCCCCCGAGTGGCCTGAAGCCCCTTGTACCCACCTTTGGTGTAACCTGGCTGAAGCTACAAGGCAAACTCCCCACAGTCATGTGCATGCTGGAGATGAGACCTCAAGTGACAGCCTTGTCACTCCCACGGCCCGACACCACTGCACGAGGATGGGTGCCAAACCTGCCTGAGCAAGACCCGTGGGAATGGAGAGCCAAAGTTTCCAGCACCAGACACCAGACCGGTGCCATAACGAAGGATAGGGGGGTCCAAGCCCTTTCAGGAAAACCACGTCGCTCATACGACCTGTCCATCCTCAGTTAAATACACACGAGTACTGGTCTGCATCTAGTTGGCTGCACAGCCCTTGCTTGCTTCAGCTTGCTCATTTCAAAGGGATCACAAAGAACCAGTCCCCCACTTTCTGTGATACTCAGTGAGAGCTGGGCTCATGTCAGACACATTCTAACTGCCACGTGCTCATTGCTGTTTTATTGTTTCCATTGCACAGATACCCAAATGAACACGCTCATAAAGAGAACCAAATTCTCTTCCAGCAGAAATATTGTTACCTGGAAATATATACCTTAATGAAAATATATCTCAGGAGCACATATTTCTACCAGTCCTGAAAAAATCCCAAATGCATTAAACATAGATGAAAAAGAAATAGAGTGCATGAACATTTGGTGCCATCAAAAAAGATCTTCAGACTTGCAGAGTGTGATGTAAATTCCTTAGTTAGGCTGAGCCCAGCCCTCAGCACTGCATAACACCAAACCCTTGGAAATGCCAATGTGGTTGTCCCTTTCTCCTTCCTGCTGGAGACCATCTACGGGCAAGTCAGAGCGATTCCTGCTCCGACACTTTCCTCTTTCCTTTGACAAACCTGAGAGTCTGTGAGCTGTTTCATTTTTTGGTGCATCAAGAGAACAGCAGGACTAGCTTATTCCCAGAGCCTACTGGCATTTAACAAGCCTCCGCTTTAATGGGGTTCACTGCGGGGTGTGGGAGCAGACCGGATTAGTGTGCAAACCACGCATCCTTTCAGAGACATCTCCTCTGAAGGAGCCTTCCAAATGGGATTCACACTCCTTCACACTTGCTGTAAGACAGATAGGGACTGGATTAAGGGCTTAGAAAAAGAAATGCTGCTCCCTGAATAAGTGCTGGTTCACAATCTCTGTGAAAGGAGAAAAAAAAAAAAATCACAGAAATTAGGAAGTGGAGAAGACCTGTTAGCTCCCGTCTCATCCACGTTTTGTGGCTACGGCAGGACTGATCCGAAGCATCACAACTTATTATTCAAATGCATTTATCCAATCTAGCTTTACATGCCCCCAGCGACAGGTCTGTGCATGTCTCCTCCTGAAATTAAGGCAGGTGTCGGGGCTGGACGTGCTGGATGTGAGGAAGACAAGGTAAGAGCACATCTCCCATCCCTGTGCGCAGAGGCGGCGGGGAAAGAGATCAGCTGCCAGCATCCCCTGCCATGCAGCCCCTCAAGGCGTGTTGCAGGGGTCACTCTTCCCCCCTCACACACTGTGAAAAGCAGAAGTTTTCCAAATGTAATGCAAAGGGAGCTTGAAGCGTCTGCTGTTGTATGTGAAGGCGGAGGGGATGGCTCATCAGCAGAGCAGAGAGCAGAGCTCTGCTAGCCCTCTTCTGCGACTTGCTCCGCCGCCCTGGGCTGTGCTGGCCACGGCCACCGCTACAGGGCATCATCTGGGATGCTCTTGGTGGACACCTGAGAGGCTGGCAGAGGTGCTGCTCCCTGTACCAGGCTTGGTTTTTCCTTCTGAGCCGCGGAGATTACCTGAAGCTGGGACATGATCCTTGGCTGAAGGTCTCAGCTGGTTTAGTGAATCTGGAACGCTCCTGTGACTTCAAAACCATTTGGCCCTTTGTGTCCTACACTGCGAATTCTGGAAACCTTCCCCACAATCTCCCTTTGCACAAAGACAAGGTGCGCTCTGAATATGATACCGTGGGGTGTATTGCCCTGCCAGATACCCTGCTCAGCCCACTGGTGGGTACCAGGCGGTCTGACGTACTTCATTACCCACACGGGCAAGCCAGTATCACTGTATGGCTTCACTTCCCCCACCTGGGAAGAGGAAAACATCCAGAAACAGAAGGCACTAATTAAGAGGCAAATGTTAAAAAAAAAAAAAAAAAAAAAGTTAGCCCATTTTATTGTCTTGCTGACCTGGAGTTTGAAATCTCGTGGCTTCAAAAGGCAAAGACCAACCTCGATTAAAATTGCACAGATAGGCATTGATTTTGAAAAGCTTTCTAGTGCTACATCGTGTTTAGATTGAATTGCCTTATTAATCTAGTTGTTATCAGTTTGATTGTATAGCCAGCTCCACTAAGTACCAACCTGCTTCCTAATCCTATTATTTACAAAACGCTCTTCTTTTGACTTCTGGTGGGATGTTTTCCAGTGATAAGTCTCATCTATATATGCTGATGCCATATTACTGGCTTATGCCACCCTTTCTCATTTTTGCTTTGCGATTTTCAAGCTGAATTTCAACTATCTAAGATATTATATAGGTCAAAACATTCTGTGCTCAGATGTAAAGTGACACCGATTCATATATCAGAGGAAAAAAAAGAAAAATTGTCTTATGGTTCAGGTCCAAATTTTCTTGGATGAATAATTCCTGACAAATGAGGTATGTGAGGACTTTTCTATTAACCCACTATGAATGGGCTGTTTAGGGTTTTTGCTCCCCTTTTCATTGTTTCCCACTTCTTAAATGATTCTCTTAATTGTTGCTAGGTACGGTTCGGTCTCGCTTCCAGCAATTTCGATACGTGAAATCAAAGCTGCTTTGACTGAACAAGTAGGTCACACAGCCTCTTTGGGTGAGCGGATCTCTAAGAGCAGGCTTTACTCACCCATATTCTCAGGCTTACAAATTCAAAAATGTGTTTTCCACGGGTATTTTACGATACCCACCTCCAAGTTCTGCTTGCCCCCGGCATCCGTGGCAGACAATACATATGGGAAAAGGGCATGAGAAGCATGAACCAGACAGAAATTTTGGCCGCACCCAATCGCTGAATTGACCACATTTGTGGAGCCCATTCCTGGTGGAGCAAAACCTCTGCCTCTTCCTGACCTTGGGCAGCGCAAGTCCTCCTCTTCTCCCTCCTCCACATAAAAGAGAGATAATAACACCTCTGTAACCCCTTGGGGGATTGCTAAACCGAATTTCTTCATCTGAATTCCTCAGCAAGAGAGTTCAGAATGCCACAATTTTTATCTGAGGAGTTCAAATGATTAACACTTACTAATTAAGTTTTCACAAGCTGCTTTTGTGTTAGGTGAGTTTTATGATCCTTGCTTTATGGCTGAGACAGCGGGGGTAAAGTGGCTTGGCCTGTAACACTAAAAATGCGTGTTTCACAAGCCAGAACAGGAGCAGACACTATGGGCTTACAGCAGACCTGTCCTTCTGAACTGCTGCTCTTCACTTGCTGAGAGCGAGTATGGCTCTTGCTGGGTGAGAGGATAGGACACATCACTCAGAGGACCACGGCAATCGTTTTGAAGAAGTCTCACTGGCCTGGAAAGCACATGCAGCCATTAGTATCTGAAATGGCTGCAGGCTGCACCCATAAGGCAGTCCATTAAAAAAACAAACAAACAAACAAAAAAAACCACCACAAAAACCAAAACCAAACCAACCAACCAACCAAACCCCAAACCAAATCACAGCTATATTTACTTTGCTGTTTAGGGATTGCTCTTGGATTGTGCTTAAGGCAAGAATTGCTATTTTCTATCTGAAGGGCACACAGGTATGATGCCAGGCCTGGTTAGGAACCACCCTCCCACAATCACTGCCCTCCCAACCCACCGGCTGTCCTCGAGGAAGCAGAGCAGGGTGCTCACAGACCCTCTGCAGGATGCAGAGACAGAGCCAGTCACCGTAACCAACAGTTTTGGGGAAAGGGGTACACTGCCAAGCCACTGAAAATGAAATACAAACACGTAGCTCACCCCCTTCCTCCCAAATTTGATATGGATTTTGCTCCTGTTGACACTCAGCGATATATAATCCCGTGTGCGTTCATGGGCATACACCAGACCTTGCAATGCCAGGACTAGCTGGCACCTGCACGCCGTCTCGTTAGAGATGGGCTTGGACGCACCAACCGCCCTTTTAGGCGAGTTAACTGATTTTGCTGGCTAAGCGCAGTCATTAAGCTAAGCCACGTGCTCCAAGAAGAGGCACGATTTACCAGGGCTGTGAGATGTGGATTAGGATACAATGTTCAACCTTCCCTCCTCTTCCCTGAAATTCAGGGTTTGTGTTGAGACCTGCGGAACAGCGAACATGAGTCCAGGGCTTTGGGGGGAGAAATTGCCACATTTCCAAGTTGTCTACAGAAGGGAAATAATTGCCTTCCAAGTGCCAACCTGTCCAGCCTGTCCCACAGGGTGAGAAGCAAAGGTGTCCCAGGAGCCCAAACTGAGCAGAAACCCAAACTAAGCAGGAACTGGGACTACCCAGGAACCGTATCCTGGCTCTCCATCTGCACATCAGGGTCTCGCTGAAAAGATGGGAGAAGGCCACGTTCATCGACAAGTCCCCTTGTGGGCTTCTCACTAGACACTCAAGTGGTTTCTGTGGGGTTTAGGTCAAAACCCACCCATATCCCTAAAATGCCCTGCCATCCCAGAAAGCAGAAAACATGGCAAGGAAAGGCTTCACTGCTGGTTACTCCCACATGTACTCTGCCAACTCACAAATTACAAACAAAAGCCAAAGGTCAGGTGAGAAGCGATGGGATCAGATATGAATTTTTGACCCTGGAGATCAGGTTTTTGAACACAACATCATGTGCCCTTCCTAACACATGGTATTCCTCCATCCAGAAACAGCTCTCACAGGCTCCTTTCTCGTCTCGCTTTCCTGCACCGCATTTCATAACGCGCCGGGAGGAGCCAGGACATCTGACACTTGCAGATCCATCCCCGGTGACATTTTGCCAGTCACTTCCGAGGCTTTCATCCCGGGGTGTGGAGGAGATTACCATTCCGAGAAGCAGTGGCCGTTGCACAGCCCCGCATACCCGCACTCTCCTGGTGAGCAAGGTTCCCTCTGTACGGGTTAATTTGGAAGACGTTTCTAAAGCGTTTGTCGGCTAGGATGAAAGATCCTGCAATACATCTTGATGAGACGTTTGAAATCGCACTTCGATGTGTTTAAAATCTCACTTGTTCATATTGTCACAGCTTGGCAGCCTGAGTGTCAAAAACTTCCTAAATATCAGGTGCTATTTTTACTGCACCACGTATCATTCTTCCATCGAGTCATACGACCACATGTGCGAGAGTTCGCCCGTATCACGGCTTTCAGGAAAATCGCCTTGCCCCGCTGGGGTCCCCACGCAGCTCTGGTGTACGAGCTGCGGGGGCAGTGCCGGTGCAGCCAGGCTGCCAGCACAGCATCTTCCAGCAAGCCGAGGAGGTTCGGTGGAAAAGCGCCAGCCGACAGCATTGCTCTTGCTCACGGTGCTATTACCCGCCACAGGGAAAGGCAGATCTGTCAGTCTCACGCAAACCAGCCTTGCTAATTTGGGTGCTTCCTCCCATGCCCCAGTCCTACCTCCATCATGTCACCCATCCTGCAGGCTCCTACCTGGGGACCACAAGATGGGAAGGTCGGAGGCACTCGGCATGCCTACCTGTCAGGTGGCAATCGTGGCTCCCCGTCAGCTCTCGCATAAATGAGAGCAAGGTTTGGCCCTGAGATTTCTGCCTGGCTGCAAATCACCGTGTGTAATCATTGCAGGCGTACGCCAAGGACACAGGAATCAAGACACATGAGTTTGCAAAACAGAGACACCTATTGCTTAATAGGGAATAAACCAATTAGCCTGAAACGCTTATGTGACAAAACCGGTGAAGGATCAGCAGGAATAAAGGACACGAGGCAATGGGAGGGATGCCCGCAGCAGCCTGTCACCAGGACGCGGCTTGGGATCACGCTGCACTGGGGTAACCGGAGCACCACAACCTAATCCCTGTCCCTGCCTTGAGCTACTTGCTCTGAAGGACCTGTAGGAGGGAGGAGGATGTTTGAAACAGCCAGATGGTTACTGCTGCCCGTGGGGGAGCCATGGTGCAGGACTTTCAGGCTCTGCCCCAAGCCAGCATGTGCTTTCTTGCCCTGAGCCAGAAGAGTCTCTTGCACATGCAGAGCGCCAGGTCTCACACCCACATGCATTCCCCATAACGTCAGCATGGCCTGACTCGATCACCCCGTGATGCTCTTGTTTTATCACTGCTCTAAAGACAAAACACTCACGTGCTCGCAAGGCATAAATGTCACACACTTCACCTCTCACCATCCTATGTACTGGCAGGACCTTACTCCTTCCTTCATCTCAGGTCTTCCATTGGCTGTGTTAAACAGCCAGCAAAGAAAAATACATTGAAGCAGGCAAAAAAGATCCAGTGAGGGGCTTGGGATTGGGGATGTGTGTGCTTGTGTATTTAGCTTCTGGGAGGGAGAAGGAAAAAACACCAAGAGCCCAGTGAAGACCCAGAAAGGAGCTGAGACAAAAGCTTCACTGCTTAAAAAACATGTCTACACTATACATTTTTCCCAAGATAATTTTTCCAGCCAACACAGCAGAGCTATCAGGGAGCACAAACAGCTGAGCATCAGTCTTGCAGCAGATCCTGTCACCCTGAGCATTTGTGTCCCAAAAGATTAGAATCCCAGTGGCTCCTGCAGCATCTTGGATGCCACATACCTTGGGAAATGGGAATGGTGCAACATGAAAAGATTATTGTGTCTGAGGGGCTCTGGGTCCCCAGGCTCATCCTCCCACAACACCCACCTCTTGCCTACTTTTCCCACTGCTCTGCACAGCCCCTTGGAATACGCAGGGTCTCATGGGGTTTCCTCTTCTACTGTTGACATGGATGCTGAAAACCTCTCCTGGGCATCCTCCTGGGGTGGTTCTTCTGTACAAGCATCCTCAAAATAACATCTGGTGCCTACACAGATAGGAGCGGGAGTGCCTGGATGAGAGCTGCACCCTGCAATTAGCAACTGCCTGCGCTACTTGCCCACCAGCATAGGCACTCACCGGCAACGGAGCCTTCCCAGGACCTTTGAAGGGACTTAGTCCCCAGATGACAATGTCCAGATGCCAAATATTGAAAAGCTAATAGTGCTTTCAGAGCTTGGCCTCCTCTCTCCTCCCCTGGCTCATAAAGCTACACTGTGGAAATCCAGGCAGCAGTAAGAAGTTTAATTACCAACAGAGCAGCAGCTGGTTGACTGTCAAGTGTGCTTCTGGGCTTCTAAGAAGGCGTTGGAGATTCCTCATGATGATGCTTAACCTTTGCAGGAGAAACACGTCCCCTGTTGTAGCCGCTGGCTGAGAGCTGAGTTATATTCCTGAGGATGCTGGTAAAGCCTGGGCTGGGAGGTGACGGGTCACAGTGGAAGAACCATCCTTCGGTTCGGAGCTGCCAGACACACGGGCGATACCTGGAGCCCACTGTGATGCTGTTTGACAGGGAGGCCTTGAGACAGCACTTCAGAACTGTGTCGTGACTGTGACAATATGTGCTTTTAAAAGCAGTCCTGCCCATGGAGAGTGCTGGATGGGGAGGGATGGCGTGCTCAGCATGCAGATGGCCAGCCTGGTGTTTTTTTGTGTTCATTTGTGATACTCCCACTGGATTTCTGTATGCAGTAACAAGGACTTTATTTGCAGTAGCAATAAGAAAGAGTCCAGCATTTAAATTTGGAAAGAGCTGACCCCGTGCAGGAGCAGCCAGCTCAATGAATCAAACACTGTGCAAACAAGGAACCTCAGAAGTGTCAGTAGTGGGGCCAGCAGAGTTAGTGGGATCAGGGCGATGAAGCTGCTGGCAAAGAGGAGCATCCCTAAAGCTGATGGTGTGTCTGCCTTATGGTGTCACCCTCAAGAGTGACGATCATCTCTGGGTTAGTGCAGAGATGCCTCCTAATGGGGTTACCTGATGGCAGGACATGGCATTTGTGCTGTGGCATCACTTGTTGCTTCAGGACTGACTGGTCCCACCACCCACACACCAAGCACCTTTACCACGTGCTGCCCTCCGGTGCATCTTCCTTCCTCCTCCTGGTCTGCCCTCTCACCCTGCACCACTGCTGCTACCCTGGCAGCACAGTGCCCACCGCCCTGGATCAGCCCTTTTGCTGAGTTACACTGAGTTACAGTGGGAAAAGAAAGAAAAAGGAGCTGTAAAGATCCTCTTTTTTGTATTTCTTTTTCCTTGTTTTTGTTCTATTGCATTGCAAGTGGCAGAGCTGCTGGTACCAACCTGCTCTGCTGTGGTGTTTGCTGAAGGACACCTGAAACTCTGCTCCCACAGTGAATTTACTGTGCCAGGGAATTCCCTTGCTTGCAGAGGCAACTGGGGACAGAAACCAGAAAAATGGCAAAACAATTATTGTCTAATATTGTAGTTTAGGCTTATTTCCTGCTGCTGAGGATGACCTAAGCCCAGGGAAAACAAATGATGAAGGCAAGTAGAGGAAGTCTGTCTTTGGAAACTCAGGTTTTTATAGCAACCCTGCCTGTAGATGTATTTAAGTAGCACTGATCTCAGGGATAAAAAAACCCAAAATATCTGTAGCTTGAAAGCCCAAGGAAAGATAAGGGAGCTCTGCTAAATGCTTTCCTGGAAGATCAAAAGCACATCTGGCACGCAGGTAGGCACCGCCGAACAGATGTTCGAGCAGAATAACCGTGGTTGCTGCAGAGAATACGGGAGAAAACTGAACCCTTTGTCCATGTCTGGGAGAGGCCAGGAGGGCTCAGGGCAGCAGTGGGATCTGCTGTGTCACTGCTGGCCGCAGTCCCAAGGCTTCGCTCTCTGCCCACCAGTACAGCAGTGGCACGGAGGAGCGGGTACTATGCTGCTGACTGCTGGATCGCTTAACCTCACCGTTAGCTGCTCAACCAGCCTTCGCTAAATGAACCAACATTTGCAACTCCTTGTTCTCTGCAGGGAGAAAAAGGTTTCCTTCGCCTTCCAGACTGGAATAGTGCATTTGCTGGGTTAGAGATGCCCACTGGGGCAAAAGGGAAATTTGGAACTCTTGTGGGAGCTGTTTTGATTGCTCTGGTCGCTGGGGTAGGTCTGGCCATGCCTTTGGCAACTCTGCACCCAAGAAGAACTGGCTGATGAAGTGCATCCTCCTACCACAGCCACTGCCCTCCTCACTGGCAAGCTCAGGAATTCCTTCCATGGGGTCTTGCCAGCTGCTGACAATCAGGACTGGACTGAAGAGCAATGTTTCACTAACTGTGAAACTGGAAAGTCCTCAGAGGAACGGGTTACACCCACAGCGCTGGGTTTTTTTGCTGTTGCACTGGATTGCTTGGGGGTCTGCTAGCACTTTCGTCCTGCTGCTCCCAGCCCTCCTGCCAGACAACATATCCCTGCGGGTACCACTGCTCCTGCTATTCCCCTGGAGCTCACGGAAACAAGCTGAGGAGATTCATCTCCTCCAGCTGGCTCTAGGCAGGAGCACAGGGGTTTTGGATAAGTCTTTGTGCAGCCACCCCTGCAGGGCAGCAGGAGAAGGAGTGCTTCACAGGGAGGAAGGGGAGCTCTGCTGCCAACCTGAAATTGGCTGCTTGAGCTCAAGTTATCGTCAGAACAGTTGCAATCAAAGCCTACACCAAATATTTTCTTAATCAAATCAGTGCTCCAACACTGCTTTTATTTTCCAGCCTGATGCATCATGGGGCTTTTGTTAGAGTCCTGCCATGCCCAACGAGTACAAAGGTCTCTCCATTGGCTCCATTTACATGAATAGTTACAGGGTGCCTGTTGGCTTCTGTCCTGTGGAGAGGTATTACTCCTCCAGACCAACCTGGGTAATTGTTGGCTTGTGTGCACCCGCTGTGCGAGCGCACAGAAGTGTATATTGGTAGAATATAGCACTTTTTTCCAACAAAACTTTCTGGTGGAGAGCAAGGCTCAGTCTGACTCTAGGTCAGGAGCCGTAAATCACAGCCTAAAAGACCTAAGCAGGACATTTATACTCCATGGAGCAACCTTGACAAGAAGTGTTACGACTATAGCACACTACAGACCACTCAGAGCAAGCACATCAGCCAGTATAAAGGCCACAAAACCTCTTCGTGG
>NW_010273942.1:70290-73729 GCF_000690775.1 Eurypyga helias
TTAGAAAAGGGCACATGAGGAAGAAGTGGCAATTTACTGACAAGCTTCCAGGCAGGCCAACAATATTAGATACTCCAATTCATCTCTTAAAAAGAGCAGAATATAATTCCTCCTGTAATCAGGATGGAAAGGCATGTGGTCTGGACTAGCAGAGAAAAGGTTGACTCATATTAAGTCCAACCCATTACCAAGTGTCAAGTGCTCCCTAAGATGGCTCACAGGCTAATTTGAGAAGTCACCTGGTGGCAGTGGGTCACCAGCTCCCTCTACAGACAATCAGGACACAGCCGGACCCCTGCAGAACTGCTACAGCTGATGCATAATAACAGAGTCCCTTTAAACTGCCACCAAGGAGTAGAATTTTCCTCCTCATCACCAGCAATAATTATTCCACTCGACGCCGAGTCCTTTGTCTCCCTCCATGGCAAGAGGTCTGGCCCGCTCCCCCATCCTGGAGTGGATGAAGAAACGGCTGCAATCGCATCGGCGTTCCCCAAAACGGACTGAACGTGCCTTTTGTTTCCTTCCTGGGAAACAAAGAGCCGGAGCGATGGAGGGAAACGCAGGCACCACAGGGCTGCAGGAAAAGTTCAGCAGCCCACAACCAGGTGGCTGTTCGGAAACAAAGTGCCAAGACCGTTCGCAAGGGCAATTCTTCACAGCGGAGGCAGACACCGGGAGTGAGCCAAGGCGAGCGGGACGAGCACGCCCGCCTGCCCGCTGACACCCCGCAGCACTGCCGCGCACGCCAGTCAAGCCGTGCGTGCATAGGTGACACGTATGTATAGCGACAGGGATGCAGCGGGATGAACACCCGCGTGCAGGGGCAGCTGCAAGACGAGAGGAACAGGCTAACGAGAGCGACACGGCTCGGGAGCCAGAAACTGCTGAATTTTCATCCTTGCCTTGACACCTCTTTGTTTCAGTATCTCCCTGCTGCAGGAGGTGGTATAATAACGTCTGGAGGAGCAAGACGGGACTGCTTAAGGAGCAAACATCTTGCTCAGAAACCTCTGCCGGGCAGAGCAGCTCCAGCTGCCCTCCGCTCCTACCGCCCTTCACCTGCGATGCTGGGAACTTATTGTCCAGGGAAACAGTGTGATTTTTTTGGGTTGGGTGGTTTTTTTTGTTTTGTCCTTTTGCCAGAAATATTATACTCTTACATTGTACCTAATGAACATGTTGTTCTTTCTTTCTCTGATTTCTCAGTATTTGTAGGTGAGAGAAATATGTTCCCCCCTGTTCCCACCCGTATGAGGCATATTCTTCCAAAGACAATCCAAATCACAGGCAGGGGGCAGGGTATGTGTAAAAGTGGGCAAGCTGTTTGCTCCTCACAATAATTAGAGAGTGTTTCGGTGCCAAGGAAAAAGAAGAAAAGAGTCGCACCTGCCTGCATTTCCCACTCCCTCCTCAGTGCTGTGAGCCTGCCAGGGGACACCTGGCTGGCTCTTTGCTTTCATTCATGCTTGGGCTGTGCTTACCAAAGCAAAGGTGGTGTCTGTGGGTGTGGAGGAGGATGCTGAGCCACACGATCCATCAGCCCCGTATTTCTGACCTGGGGAAGAGCTGCACAACAATCCAGGACATCCCAAACCTCTCACGGAGAGGAGCTGTTCCCTCCTGGACACAAAGAGAGCTCCTGGAAAACTTTGGAAGGGTGTCTTTCTCTACACTGTTGTGCACTTCTGCTGTCACACAGTCCCCTTTACCTACAGGGCCTCTTTGCAAAAGATGCTGCTATCATGTGGCTCTCAGAGTTGAAAACCCTTTATCATCCCCTGACCTGTTGCTGCTCAGGCACCTGGCTTGTCCACATCTCCCCAGCAATATACTTCAGCCAGGTCAGAGCATCGTGTTGACCATCACTGGTACCACGGCAGCACGTGGGGATGCTCTTTGTGCCAGGCTCCTGTGCTAAGAGCCTAGGGTGTAAAATGAACAGTTTGGCCCCTTGCTGTGCTTGGCATGAAGGAGCTCATTGAACCCAAACCACTTCAGACACACAATGGAGAAAAGCAGTGGGTGTGAGAGGCCAAAGCAGGAGAAAGGGCTGTTTTGTCCTGCTTCATGATTACTTCTTAATAAAGCAGGGTCCCACCTTTGCTTTGTGCATCCCTGTGTCAGAAACACTGCTGGCATGGGAGCTTATCTGAACCAGCCTGGGTCTAACACATACCGGAGGGCACCAGGATTGCAGGACCCCTCCTTCACTCTCTGGGGCAGAGAGTGCTCCTCTCCTTCGTGTTACCTCATGCCATTTCCAAAACGTTGTATGAAATGAGCTGCTTGCTATTTCTACAGAACTCATCTGACCCTGTTGCCGTCTCTGCTGCTGCACTGCTTGGCGGTACTTCCTTGAAGGAACTACAGCAACAAACTCAGATGCCACAGCTTGGAGATAAGCAGCCAGCAAACATCCAATTTCCATACAATGTACAGAAAAGAGAGGAAGAAAAAAAAAACCCCAAAAACCACAACACTGGGAATCCCTAATGAACCAGGGTGAAAAATAGGACAAACAAGTAACAAAACAGAATGGATTTTCAATAAGGGCACAGCAAGTTCTAGCGGACAGATCTAGCAGATAGACGAGGAGAGAGAATAAAGAACAGAAGCTGGAAAAGATGGGAGGAAAGCCAGGGGATCGGAGCAGCCTGTCCGATGGGGAGGATGCTTCAGAAATTTTCATTTCCTTTATTATTATAGAGATAGCACCAGCTCATTGCCGAGTGACAATTCATCTAGCCTGGTAACTTACAGTCCGGTGCCGGATGGCTCTGGACAAGGCTCCTGACCTTTAAGCACTTCTTGTCTGTGGCACCCAACAGAACAATGAAACCATGACAAACACCACTGCATTTCATCTATAATTTCAGCCTCAAGCGCCAGGTATTTGTTTTGATGTAACACAGTGGGCAATGCCACCTGGTCCCAAACAGAAGGACCTGGTGCTGTTTGGGCGCTACAAGTACACCCCGCGTTACTAGAATTACTTGTTTTCCCAGGCTGCTGTAACGCATTCCTCAAGTTAACGCAAACACTCCCCTCCAGATTGGTTTGTCTCATCCTTTAAGTTTCCAAGCAGCCCTCAGAGATGGGGTTTGTGGAGCAGGCAGGGTGTTGCTCCTCGCCTCAGACGTAGGGGCTCCTTTGGCCCCTGCCATGGAGGGCTCCTACAGGTAAGCACCCACCTTGGAAGTGTCTGGGAAGGGGGGGGTCACGAAGACCCTGACACAGCCCGTAGGGACAGACGGGTGGGTTGAGCTCTCCCACCCTGCTCCCTCACCCCCACCCAGCTGGTTCTGCTCAGTCTCTCCCACCCCACGGACTGGTCCTTGCTCCAGCATTCTGCAGACTTGTCCCTTATCCATCATCCCCACGAGCTGGTGCCCTCTCTGCCATTCCCACCCGGACCAGCACCGGCACCCGAGACCCC
>NW_010273943.1:0-8812 GCF_000690775.1 Eurypyga helias
AACGAAGATGTTAAACAGCACCGGCATATTGGACATGTATCTAAGTATAAAGGGACTAGAAAAATCTTGGTTGACAGGAGAGAGATTATGCTGAGCCAGCATTTTAAGAACGTGTGCTGCAGAAACCTGTGCTGAAGAACCTGAACGCAAGTAACTTGATTTCAGAATTGCTCAGATCAGTACAAATCTAGCTCAACTGTTCCACATCCGGGGCAGGATTTGTAATGTTGGATCACTAAACCCCACAGAGTTTGAGGCACTGTTTGGGCACGGATGAGGGTCGGTGCTTGGGTTTGCTGCTCATTTTACAGCCTTGGCTGAGAAGAAATGTGCCATTTTTAGTGGGCAAAGTGCTCACTCAGTACCAAACTCTCTTCTGCTACTTTTCCCAGGTGAACATAGACTTCCAGACACGGGAGCTGACAAGAAGAAATATGCAGGAGCCCTCCCTCACTTGCTTTGACCAAGCACAGGGGAAGGTGCACAGCCTGATGGAGAAGGACTCTTACCCCAGGTTCCTGAGATCCAAAATTTACACAGACCTGCTCTCTCAAACCCAGAGGAGGCTCAGCTAGGGCAACGATGGGGCCTTCAGAAACCACGTGCTTCCCACAACAGCCAAAACCCATGTCTAAATGTGAAACTTTCTCGGTGTTAGAAGCAGTGGGAATGAGAAAAGAGGGAGAAAGGGAAGAGGAGGCTTCCAGAGCGTGATCCAGATGTGGTGTTAGGACTCTCTGAGTGTCTGTGCTTCTTTTCAGTTAGTGGTAGCATCTTGCAGTTGTTGCCTCTCTAGCACGAAACCATAATCCTCTCTAGTCACGGGGTCATCTGTCGGGAAGGCAGGCTTCCTTTAAAATTACTACGTGGGTGTGTGTGTAAATAACGCCACTGCACCTTTCCATCCCTCCAGACATCTCCCTGGCTCTCACCTCTCCCCTGTGTTTGGAGGGGCCCTAAGGCCGGTTCTGAAACTTGTGAAGCCAAGTCCAGCCCAAAGCATCGTCTCCCACTCTGGCTGCTGGGGTCTGGATCCAGAGACCGTGAGGAAGGAGAGAGAAAGCAGAGACACGTGATTCATGCTGCTTCCTGGCGTGGAAACCATCGGCAAACTCTGCTCACCTTTCCATTCTGGTTGCACATCTTACGACACCAGCTGCTACCCCGTCCCAGCCCCTTATCTTCCAGGGATGAAGACTAAGAGTTATTTTCCATATGGCTGTCCAGGAGATGAGTTTTTCTCATGAGGAAGATATTCCCAAAAGCTCTCGCTAGACCTGGTCAGGCAAGTCTTCTAGTGCAAATGACCGTTTTTTTTCATTAATACTATTTATTTGTACTGTAGTTCAGCCTCAGGACCCCAGTCGCCGTCCATCGTGCTAGGCACCGTACCAAAACCTAATGCTCCTGGCCGCCAGAGACATTAACAGCCTTGGTGGCTTCTCAGGAACGACCTGCCAGCTGTTGGGGAAACGTCGAGAGAAGGAAAGTCCCATCTCCCCCACGCTGTGATGCAAGAAGAGCACAAAACCTGCCATGGCAGGTAGCATTTTTCATGTAGTACCTGACCGACACGTGGCAGGCAGAGGTCACATGAAAAAATCACAATTATATTTTTGTTATTTACTGCTTCATTGACTGTTGTCACCTACCACTGTGGGTGCAATGCCACGTTAAAGAACTGCTAAAGATACAGACCCCGCTGTGTGGTGCTTGCTTAAAAACAGGACACAGGGAGGGTGAAGTGGCCCTGTTCCCATAGCCTGGACAGCCAGCTGCGGGAGGAGGCTGTGCAGATGTCAGTGTGCCGCACCTCCTCTGCGCTGTGCACTGATCTCACCCCCTGAAGGCGCCGTTTCCATGACGTTTGCTTGTCCGGCTTGTCGGATTCTTGCAATATTTTCTCGCGCAGAAGCAGACAGCCTGTCTGTTGGTTTAAGCCTGAAGACCAGAGGTCTATTTTCTTAGTTTTACAAAGGTCTGGAGAGTGACCCCCATGCCTCTTTTCCTTCAGCTGGTTTTCACCCAGCGAGGCTGCAAACCTCCGCTCTAGTTTAGGGCAGGGGGTAGGTTTGACACATCAGGAAGCTGGTGATAAAGATTTAGTGTACGTGGTGTGAACTAGGTAGGCTGAATCCTAAAGCTAAGCATAGCACGTGCAGAAGGAGATACAGAAAGCCTGCTTGGATATTAAAAATTACTGTTCATGCTAGGGAGCAGGTTTTGAGGCTTTTTGTAAGGATGCTGCGCAGGGTGTTAGACAAATAGGTTTAGGGTCAAGGTAGGGATGGTAAGCATGTTCATTTTATTTTGCAGGTGTCATCCTGCGGTCTCTAAGACACTAAAGTCTAAATACGGTGCAAATGCAAAATTTATATTCAGTAGGGAAACCTGTTTTTCAGAACCTGGTTAGTTGGCTCTAGAATTCTCCAGTTGTTCAGTAGGAAATGATCAGTGAAAGGTGGGCACTGGGAAGTGCCCCAGATTCATCCAGAGGGTGGTGAAAGGGAAGGAGGAGGGCAAATCATCCCACGATCCCATGTAACACTCCATGCCTGATGTGCAAGGGAGGATGCCGAGCCACCCTCTGCGAGGAGGGGCTGGAAAAACGCTTCTTTCCAAGAAACACCACATCTGCTACACCTGCAGAACACAGGACGGACTGGGATCTCTCAGTGGCACAGGTTGCTTTGGCTGAACTAGTTCCCCTTGAGACGGCCTGTGGTGCCGGTTGTACCCAGCGTCACTGCGACCGCAAAACGGCCCAGCGACCAGCCATCCAACCGCCGCGACTCGGCTCAGCTTCCTAATGCTGTGGCATCGAACGAACTGTGTTGCAAGGGATGCAGGGAGAGACCAGCCTGTCCGGCTCTGCCTTCGCCTGTCCCAGCCTTCTCTTGCCTGCACGTGCAAAAAGCATCCCAATACTTCCCTGGATGCGAGAGGCAGGTTTATGCAGTCATGGCTTGTTACCTGCCGTGTGATATTTCTCTTAAAGCCACCAATACACCTGCTGGGGGGGGGTTTGGGTGATGCTGACCTCAGTGCCAGCTGATGCATCCCAGACAAGGCTTTCCAGCAAAGTGCCCTGCACGCACCCATGGTGGTGGGGGTCGCAGAGACAACCAGACGACGAGGAAACAGCAGAAACAAGCTGGTTTTGTTGACGAATGAAGAACAGACGCTCAGAAGGGAGGACGGTTCCCAGGCTTCCGTGATGGCTGCAAATGCTGGTCCTGCTCAGTGTGACTCTAGAAAGCCCAGGAGGTAACGTCTCTCAGCGAGCTCCTCCAGCACCCTTGCAGTTCATGTCAGAATTCAGCAAAATCTTCAAAGTAGCCAAAAAGAACACCAAGTAAAAACCAAGCTCCCCTCTCTCCTCCGGCAACCCGGGGAATTGCTTTGAGCTGGCACACTCAGAGATGGCGTTGCTGCAGTTGTGACAGCAACTGCATTCATGCCAGCGATGTAGGAGAGGTGTTTTGCCCGTTAAGTTGGTGCCAGGTAATATCCTCCACGGAAAACATCCTAGAGCAAAAGTATTGTCTGAGGCATATGAGTCTATCAGGGTTATTTTTGTGGCTGCTCTTACAGTTTCTTGAAGGAAAGCAGGCTAGTTACTTAAAGTAATGTTTTTTTTTTTTTTTAAACAAGAAATTGGCACCAGCTGCTTCCTTTATGCCAAATGTCAGTCTGAAGTGAATTAAAATAGGCAGCTTACAGCTCTTCCCCTTAAACCAGGGGCTGATTAAGGAAATAATGACTGAGCCAAAGCTTCGGAAAGGACTGAGTGATGACTAATCCCCATCAAGGACAAATATCCTCTTTGATTCATCTCTTACTGAAGTGATACTCGTAGTTTACAAACCCCATTTCCCTCCCCCACAAGCACACACCTTCAAAATTTTGCTCCTGTTTCAAGCTGTGTCAGAGTGTGCCAACACATGAAGAGAGGGGAAAAGCCCCAATTGTTTCGCTCGGCTCTTTTTATCCTGCGTGCTTGGCGGCATGTATCCAGTCAGCTCCCGGCTCCTTTGACAGCAAAAGGGAAGAAGAGTGTACAAATTGCCTTTTCTACACGCTTCAGATGATGCCAACTCCCGGCGCGGATGCAGGACCCCAACCCCCTTTGAGTTTCTTCCTTCTGCTTTGGCCCGTCAGCCAGGCTTGGGATGATTTCCATCCATTTCACTGGGCTTGCGGATGTTCCGCTGGGTCCCTCCACGCTGGGAAGGCGCGAAGGGCAAGGTCCCGCGACTCGAAGCAGGGGAGGGCAATATCTGTGTGACTGCGGGTGTGGGTGGGTGAGAGTGCATGTGACTTCACGTGTATGTTATGTAGTGTCTCCTACTAGAGAAGCTTTTCTGAGACATAGATGTGCATGTTAAAATAGGAGAATTAGGCATACATGACATAAAATGAGATTTTTAGCCAGTGTTGTGTTTGTCTCGTGTGTAAGTTTGACTAGTACTAAGAGACGTAAAACTCTGCTAGGCTTCCAGTTACCCATCAGAGCACACGTATCAAACTGAACTGAATGTTCACTGATAGACACAAACCCAAAATGTTTACAGCATTCAGAGCAATAGCAAAGCATACCTCATGCCAGTCCTGGAGTGCCTCTCCCTCGTCAGTGCAAGCTCTCCCCTCCCTGGGGGCCTCTTGCTTCTCCCTCCAAACCCCTCTCTCCTTCTCAGTCCTGTCCTCGTGGTCTTCCCTCCTCCTTCTTCTCATGGTTTCCTCCCTGGAGCACTCCGCACCGATTTTCCTCTCTGCCAGCACTGTTTGCCCCTGTGTATCGGAGCTCGGGTCCCACATAACCTCCTCCCATGTCCTCCTGTTTGCATACCCTCCATCCCTCCTCTCCTCTTTGCCTTTTACTTCCCCCCGACGCTCGTCTCTGGTCTCGCCATCTCTGTCCTACATACCTCCTGCTGTCACTATAACGCTCCTAGCAGCTATTCCTTGCTCATTATGTAAGAAGAGCACGCCTCACATAATTTCCACATTATCTCTCATTCCTGGGGCTGCTGCAGTTGTCTTGGTACCGTGTTTTCTCTGGCATCGAAGCATTATTAGCGCAGAACTGGAATTAAAATACATTTTGCTGCTAGACCAGAATGCTTTTCTCCACCACGCACCCCTTGGGCTTTGCAGAGGCCCGTCTTGTCCCTGGTAGCCTGTCTTCTTCCTCTGTCCATGCGCTTGTGGCAGGGGGCTGGCTAGTTGAGGGGGCAGCTGTGCCGCGGGGAGGCAGCTGCTGCTTCAGCAGGGTCACAGATGTGCTTGCTCTTGGCTTTCTGACATAAAAAAGGAGTGTAAATAAAGGTGTGTGTTGTATTTGCTCAGTCAAGTCAGTCATTCTGCTCTGTGCCTCCTCTTGGTTTTACTGGAGGGATGTGTCTCGAAGCTGAGACCGCAGTAAAAACTGGAGTTGAGGGAACTGAGAGCATGGGAGGGAGATGGCTAAAGAGGATGAGCTTATTACTGAAAAAAACAGTATTTTTGGCAAAAAAGGCACAGAGGAAAAGGCAGCGCCTGCTTCTGGAGAGACCTGGCCTACCAGGGAGGTGTGGGGACCAGCCACAGTGGGATCTGCTTGTCTCCAGTAGCCCCGCAACTCCCAGTTTGCATTGTGTGCTGCATGCCGCGGGCTGGATCTAGAAACGTGACAGATGAGGAGCTGCTCGGCTTTGCATTTGCAGCAGAGATAACGGCGTTAGCCCAAGAGGAATGTCTCCTCATCGCTCTACCAGAGCCGGCAGTCACCAGCTGAAACGCAACGAGGGGACGGGGGCATCTCGTGCTGCGTTTCCTTATGCAGTCCTCTGTGGGGTTACTGGTAGTGAAGAGAGCAGGGTACAAGTCCTCCACAGGGTAGACCCTCCCTTCCTTAAAAACCACAACTGAAGTATCTCATCCTCCTGTAATCTCTCCCCTCTCCTCTACAAGCAACCCAAACCAGATGCGCAGCGTTCAGACTTTCCTTGGAAGTCCCTGGCACCTCCATCTTCGGTGGGATGGCAGTGTGTCACCGGCAGGAACGGCCCTCGGGGACCCGACTCCAAAGCACCAAGTAAGGCTGTCTTAAATAATTAAGATGGCTTGTTCCTTGGGAAACGCTTGTGGGTGGCTCGGGAGAGATTTAGGAGGGCATTGCTGTATGGAGTGAACTCAGAAATGAGCCACCAGGTACCTGGGTAGAAAGACCAGCTCTTTTAACACCTTCCCTGTGCCACCTTTTTATTTTAATTAGGTCCTGGTGCGGCGACGGCCTCCGCAGAGGCTGTGTGCTGCTGGGAGGTCACAGCAGGAGCTGTTTGGGCAGGACACGCGGGCTGTTCAGTCTGATTCGTCTCCGTTCAGGGGAAGGCATGGGCTCGGTCCGGCGTTCCCTCTGCATTAGCTGCTCGTTTGCTCGGCTCACCTTCCCCTGTGAGGCTGGAGACGCTCCTCAGCCACACCAGATGTCCGACTGGCAATGATATCCCCACCCCGAGTCGTGTCACCGCACTGTGAAGTGTTACTCACCTGCTCTGTGTAAAGACCACGAGGATGTAATAAACAGCCTGAGACTACTTGCTCTCTGCTTGAGTGTCTGCAAAGGTGCAAGTCCAGCACGTTTTCCTGCATGGAAAGTGGGAACTGCGAGCCTGGGGATGGAGGGGTGTCTCTGAGCAGAAGAGCTGAGGAGGAAGAGGGTGGGAGAAGCTTGTGCCTTCTCAGACCCTGCCCTCATCCTTCTGCGTGCTGGTTTCACTGGTGCAGACACGCAGGATGGGGCAGAGAAGGGATGTGTTAGCTCTAAGCAGTCTCCTCTGTTAAAGCAATTTATCACCAGTCTCCCGGGAGGTATGGTTTTGGGGAGATGAGTCAGGAATATTGTCAGCAGGACCTAGGAGACCGCAAAGAAGGTAAAACTGAAGAGCCTTTCACCAGTGCATCCCTTTTCTGGTTGCACCCCACTGCTGTCTGTGATGGATTGCCCACCCCACACCTCAAAACCAAGGACCTGAGCATCGGGAGCATCCTGGAGAAGGCTGCAGCAAAGCTTCCCCGCCGTGACGGGCTGCTGGTGTCTGCCTGGGAAGGCAGGCAGCACGGAGAGCAGGGATGGCCGGTGCAGATGGGTGGTGTGAGCAGCCCTTCCTCAGACAAATTATCTGCTCCCCTGCACCGGGTACCTTGTGGGAACACGTGTAAATCTGCAGGACCTTCGTGGAGGGAATGGGCTTGCTGTGCTGCAGCCAGGGCAGCAGGACTGGGTACCTGCTTGTTTGGGAAAACGGAAAACCAAGCGTTTTCCCTGCCAGGAGGGTGGCAGGGGGACACAGGGGTGATGAGGCAGCCGGTTGGCTCTCTCCAGCCTGACTGCCTCCGTACAGATCCATCTGTCCTGTGGGAAGAAGTGACGGCTCCAGAGCAAACGCTCTTTATCAGCCCATTAAACTCACTGACAGCCAGACAGGAGAGGCCGTGGGGAAGGTGGCACAGCTGAACATCCGCCTTTCCTGGTGCTGCGGGTGACACGGCTCCCACCCGCCCCCCCGGCCGCGCCTCCATCACACCGCCAAGCGTGAAAACGAGTGCTGAGCCTGCTCCCCCGTACCAGAACCAGTGATGGGGGATGCACAAGCAAGGTCTCCTAGAAAAGGGAGCAGTGCGGATGGATCGAGCATGATCAGGCCACGAAGAGGGAAGAAATGCTTTCTCCAGTCTACAAAAAGCAGCCCTGGGCTCCAGCAGGCAGCTTGCATCCATCCTTAGGGGAATAAACTGGGGGGAGACAAGCAGGAATAGGCTGGAGATCTACTGGCAAAGCCCAGAGAGTGTGCTGATGGCGGGGATGGAGACGAACAAGTAAGGAATGGGAAAGGCATGGGTCGGCTGAGCAGGCAGAGAAGGTACGTCTGGGGACCAGGGCATGTGTGAGCTAGGGATGGACAGCAAGAGACGGAGAACTGCCGAGTGCCTCGACCTGGCGAGTCCCAAGGAGCAGTTTAGGGGCTCTGAAGGAGCCTGGGCTTGCTGGAGAAGGGTCAGGCAGCAGCTGAGGGCAATCCTGGGTGCTAAAGGCGGAAGGGGGGATGTTAGTAGGGGCAGAGAGCAGAGTGAGGGCAGCTGGTGGGGTTGTGTGGTAGGAGATCTGCTGCAGAGCCGGGATGCAGCTCACGTCCCCTGCAGTGGGGAAGGGCTGAGGTCAAGCAGAACATCTCCTGATCAGGTTTGGTAAGTGAGGGAGAGCAGTGACCTGGATCTGGCCTGGCCCCAGGCACACCAAGGGCACGCCTCTGGTGCACAGCCCATGCTCCCTGCCAAAAGGTGAGTGTTGGCTACGTGGTCTGCACAGGGCTGCTTTTAAAACCAAGCATTAAATCAGGTTGTTTTTCTCTGGGAATTGATGCAGTGGAATATACCAATCCCTCTGTCTTCTTTCTATCCCCCTTTTTTTGCCCTAATTCCTTTCCCTTCTTTTATTGTTTCTCCTTTTCATCTGCTGCTTCTTCCCTCTAAGCCTGTCTCTGAGCCAAAACAATTTGCATGCATTCAAGGAGGGATCTGCCATTAGTGCTGCTCTGCCTCTCCTCTCAGTAAGGATATATTTAGCCATCGCCTTTGGTTTGGGCTTTTTTTTTTCCTTTTTGCTGTTCAGTGGCTTTAAAGAGCAGGTGCCGGGAACAGAAAGAGAAGATTAAAAATACCTGCTGTCAGATACCTCTCCCTACGCAGATGTGCTCCGGCGCTGTGCAAAGCGTGCACGTGAGCAGAGTGGATAACAGCTGCCCCTTGAAAAGCCCATTTGTAATTCTAA
>NW_010273943.1:8886-10333 GCF_000690775.1 Eurypyga helias
ATCTCTTTCCGCACTGCTACAGATTTCCAGAGCAGCTATTTCCTCTCATGCTCCGCCTGAGTGCAGCGTGCGCTTTCGTTGGGAATCAATTAACCTCCCATGGGCGAGGGACCGTCGTCGCACACAAGGCGCAGGGGGACGAGCGCCTCTGCCTGTGTGGGCTGGGGGCTTCCCTGGGTGGGAGGGATGGATGGAGCAAGGATCCCCTGTGACCACGTGGACATGGCACCCCGCAGCAGCCCCCAACTCTCCCTGTCTCGTACGCTGTGCCCGGGGCCAAGACCCAGCTGTGATGTTGCTCCTTGGGGACCCCTTGCAAGCGCCCTGCTGCTGTCACAGCCTCGGGGGCTCCCCTGCTCCTCCCAGGTGTCCCTGAGCGATGCCACGCTCCTGTCTGCACAGCAGCAACCTCCCGCTGTGGGTGATCCCCTGCCAGCACCCCTTTCCCCATCTCCTTCGCCTATGCCTGTCCTTAAACACGACCAGAGCTTAACAAGGGCTCGCGGGGGCAGAAGGGGGCTGTGCGACACGAGCACTGCCTTGAAGCCTCTCCCTTCTCCTCTGCATTTAGCATCCTCCCGATTTCATGCAGGCAGCTCCAGGGGACTCGTCTCTGATGAAGCAATGCAGAGGGCACACGGAGATGTCCTCAGGTTTTACTGTTCCTGTTTGCCCCCTCTGCAGTTCCCCATCGGTTTAGGAAAAATCAGGTGTCATGCTCCTCATCCTGCCTGGCCCACGTCTTCTATGATGCAGCAAGGCCTCAGCAGCATGGTCCACCCTGGCTCTTCCTCTCCTCCTCCCTGCCTCCCCTTCCCATCCATTTCTGTGTTATCCCCTTATTATTCCACTCAAAATGTAAAAATACACAATACATGGTGTATTTGGTAATTATGAATAGAGAAAATCCTTGGAGCTGGTACAAGCCATCGCAGGTACCTTCCCGTCCTGCACCTCCACGTCCAGCCATCTCCCAGCCCCAGCACTTGGGGTCCCCCCCAGCGCCACCCTGCCTGGGTTTCTGGGACCTCCCTGGTAGAAATGAAGCCCCGAGAGGGCCAGCCCTCGTGGATGGGGAGGTGGGCTTCTTGCCGGCAAGGTTACGGGAAGGGAGCCGGGCCCCGGGCGTTGCGACACAGAGGAGTGTTTTTGTGTTCCAAAACAAGGACTGATAATACAGGCAAGCGGGCTGGAGCCGCGGGAGGCTGCTAAGCTAAATGAGACAGGAAGGACGTAATTAAATTAGATACAGAGCGGCATAAAGACATCGGAGTACGCGTACGTTGTTGGGCTCGGAGGCTATTGCATAACCCAACTGAAGAGCTGCGTGTTACCAAATACTGCACATCCCACGCGGGCGAGCTGCCTGTCCGTGCAGAGCATCTCCCGCTCCATCGAAGGGGACAGGAGCTGAGCCACCGGCTGGGGGGTGGGGGCCGGGGGGCGG
>NW_010273943.1:10364-12279 GCF_000690775.1 Eurypyga helias
GCCCCAGACTCGGCGGGGAGAATAACGCCGGAGCAGCCTCATCCCAATCCCACGCCTGGGCTCAGAGCCGGACACGTGGCACTGCAGTGTGTCCCAGAGCCACGCGCTGGTTTCAAACACCCAAGCACGGGGCTCCATCGGGAGCGTGGCAGGGGTTCAGGTGGGATTTCCTACGGCTTTGTGCATCTTCCTGGACACCGCAGTTGATCAGCCAGTAGACACATCCTTTGGCTGACTCTTCCTGAGGTTTCATAGGGGTTTCTCCCTCCAGTGGGGACTTGCAGGCACCAAATTCCCACCACAGGCATTTCCTCACTTTATTTACGTAAAGAAGACCCAAGGGGAGAGAGGGGCTGCAGCAAAGGGGAGGCTGTCACACCGGGGCGGAGATGTGCTCTACTCTGGCCCACAACCCCCGTGCCCCTCTCCCATGGGCTGTGGCTGTGTTGCCACCGTCCTGGCTGTGGTTTTGCCGTACGGTTACATTTCCCCAGCTGCTTCAAGCAGCACGTGGCTCCCAGCGCAGCAGCTTTTCAGGGACTGTGGTCTTGTTGCCAGAAGTCATCTGTCCGTCTCTGTGTGTCTGTAACACGTGCCCAGGCTCCCAGAGGTTTTCCTCTCGGCATAACCTGCTCGGGGGATGCCTCAAACACCGTGGAGAGTCACTGGAGCGTCCTATGTCTGCAAAGCTGTAGGTGGGAGAATGGGCTGCAGCATGTAAGCACAGTTTTAAAGGGGAAAAGGACACAGATGAAGTCCTGCTCAACACCGGGCATGACCCTGTGGGTTCCAGGAGCCTCTTTCCATGTCAGCATGGCACTGCCGCTGGGACACCAGCACGGCAGTGAGCTGGGCTGGAGCACCAGGCTGATGTGGCCAAGCACTTCCCTTACTCTTCCCCTTCATTCCTTAAATCCACAGCAAGGATCACAGAATCACAGGATGGTTTGGGTTGAAAGGGACCTTAAAGCCCACCCAGTCCCACCCCCTGCCATGGGCAGGGACACCTTCCACTAGACCAGGTTGCTCCAAGCCTCATCCAGCCTGGCCTTGGACACTTCCAGGGATGGGGCATCCACAGCTTCTCTGGGCAACCTGTCCCAGGGCCTCCCCACCCTCTCCGTGAAGAACTTCTTCACAGCTCTAATCACGGTTTTAAGACACAGGGGAGACATGCACAAAGGCTTTCTTGTCTTTGTCTTGGGACAGCTGTGGGCAGAGGATTTTAGGGTTGCTCCCTCCCAAAGCCACTGACCAGGGAAGTGCAGGGAGGGCAGCTCTCCAGGACCCTGCATAAGCCTGACTTTGGCACGGGGGGGTGGGGTACCTCTTGGCTGTCATGGACCACTCTTCTTGTTGCACCAGGCTTTGGGGTTTGCTAGTACGCGGTGCCTGACACTGGTTTAACTCTTCACGCTTCTGTTTTGCTGGTTCAGTCCTTCTCCTCCAGTTTCAAACCTCTCCCCTGCCTTCAGTCTCCTCTTTCCACCCTGGGCTCTCATTAGGATCCACCTTTATCAGATGCTTTCCCGCTGTGCTCAGACTTTCTTCCATGCACATCCTCTCCCCTTCTCTCATCCCAGCACAGAACTTGTGATGAAGTGCAACCCCTGCCAGCTCGTCCGATATTGGTCCTTATTTATCCTGGCGGTGTAATTTGGGGGGATGTGGAAACATTACGCCCTTCAGCTCTACCTGCAGTGCAAGGGGGGGCTACTGTATGGCCCTGGGGAGCGCAAACCCTACTCCCCAGGCTTTGCATCTGCCCCCAGGATGCCGTAACCCAGCTGGACTCCGCTTGGGACTGGCATCCCCTGCTTAAACCACCTGGGAAAAGAGTGCTGCTGCGATGCTCCGTGCCAGCCCTTGGAGAGCCGGAGGGATTGGAAGTCCTCGGGCAGCAGGAGAGCTGACA
>NW_010273944.1:0-3117 GCF_000690775.1 Eurypyga helias
TAAAGGTCTCTTCCAACCTAAACAAGTCTATGGCTCTACGATTCTGTGTCCGGTTTGTAGAGTTTGATTGGGTTTTAAGCAGATTTTATCAACCCCCTAAGACAGCAGAAGTGAAGGCTGGCTCTTAAGTGGGGTAGCTGCATGACGTCATGTTCCTTATTTTCTTAATCTGCCCTTTCTATGGGAAGTGAATAATCTTGCAACCTCAGTTGCTTCATAAGGAGAGTGATGGTTGGTTTAAAGCTTCTGACATGACCTGCAATCTGCTTACTGGCAGATATATGATTATTCCTTCTGTCACCTGTTGTTTTGGCTCCTGGGATACTTTATCCAGGAAGCCTGGCACCTTCTGAAAATAGATATATTTGGGGAGTACCTGATAATTATAGCTCGCCCTTTGGGAACTGTCCAAGGAATTGCTCTGTTTTCTTAGAAATGTACATGCTTTTAGTGATTCCTCATGTTTTTCCATTGTGTGATGCATGTGGCCTGCACAATTTCTGTTGCCATCACCAGAGAGCAGAGCAGGGAATGTTTCAAGCTCTTACGCTGGTAGTTGATACTTTGCTTTTCTTGCCTAGAACCACAGTTGGGGTCTGTCGCAATGCTGTGGCAGGTCTTAAAAGTTCTTCGCAACCCGGCATTGCAAGCTTACTTGGAAGAGGAGATCAAACTAGTTCTAATAGTTTGAGATTTCAGACTGGCCACCTCCTGGGGCTGTCTCTGGCAAGTTTCTCAGTGCCTCTTGAAATGTCACAGCATTGTTCAGCTCTCAGGTAGCTCCAGGACTGTTCCCATGCCTGCACGTGGCAGAGCTGTGCTAGCTCTGCGCTTACCAGCAGTCCTAACCCACAGTTCATCACTTTCTTTACAGTGATCTTTCAAGAAGGGAGGATTGTTGTGTCTCCTTTCTCTTAAAATTCCTCCTTTTCATCTCTTTAGGGTAAAAAAGCGCACTACTTTCAGCCTTTCATTCCTATGCTACATTTTTTAAACCTGTTATTCTTGCTTCGCAATGCTACTGCTTCATCAGCACAAGGTGACAATTAACACCTCCAAATGTGCGGTTTTTCTTCTCACATGTTGCTACAAGAGAGTCGTAAAACTGAGACTCATGGGATTAACCTCCCCTAAATCTCAATGTCTGCATCAGTGCCTGGACTAGTCATCTAGACTCGTCTCAGAGCAGTTCAGGAGGTGCTTTCTCTGATTAAATGTATGCAGAGGGTTAAAGCCGCCCCGGTGTCTTGCTCAGGTACAGGGACATCTAGGGACATCTATCCCACTCTCTGATATGTCAGATTTTACTGAAAAGGCAAATTGAAATTTAGTGTGGATACAGAAATCTGTGTTCTTCACAAAGTGATGAATCCAGGGAAACCGATATGGCTTGGGGGCTCTAAGGAATTTGGGCTAAGGACCCACCAAAAGGGGTATCAGAAAAATTGAAAACTGTGATTCTGGAGTCTTGGATGATGAGGGTAAAACTGTGGGATATTCTCTGTCTAATCTTCTGTTAAAAGGAAACCACAGAGGCTTTGCCTTTTGGGCATCCCCGTTCAGAGAACAAAAGTACCTCCCGTCTCGGGCGCGGAGGAGTGGAGCAGAGCTAGGCAGTTCCTTGGAGAGGAAGCACAGTCGTCTTGAGCTTATCGCTCCTGCACAGCTGTAAACTCAGCCCTGCTCACTCTCGCTAATAACAGCCAAGTGTAATTGTGTTCAGACAGCTAGCCCAGTCAGGGAAAAACTGCCTGCCCTGTTACGCAGTTTAGGTGAAATTGCCTTGAGTAATGAAGAAAAGCAAATCATAACTATCCCACTCGGTGTAATCAGTCTTCAGCGACCGCTTGAGGAAGATATCTCCCTAAGAAAAGCAGATGGAGCTGGAGAAGTATCTCACAATGAGCCGATTCGCAGCCCTGTACAAAAGGCACTGCAGCAGGACGTTATTTGGGAGCGCTGCGTGCTACGGTCCGTGTCAGGCAGACTGGTCTAAGGAGGGCTCACCCTGAGGCTGGGCTCCCAAGCTCACCGGAGCAGTGCTGGCCATCACCTTCCCTGCCAGCTCCGTCCCACAGTCGAGGACTGGGATTAGTAGGTTTCCAGCCGCAGCACGGAAATTAGGTAACTGAGTCAGGCTACCCCTGTCCTAAAAACCAATTAAAACCCAAAACATTCACCAGCGTTGGAAAATAAGCTGCAGGCAAAACGTGGGGATGGGAGAGGAAAGCCCTCCTGCCAACAAGTTCCCAACTCATTTCTTCCTTTTCTACAGTCTCGACTTTGTCTCCCCATTACCTGGTTTTGATGCAAAATCTACGGTGCTTAGCTGCAAGGAACACTGGATGGACGCTGAAAAGCTATGTCTAACAGCCTAAGTGGGCTCTTAGGTGCCATTCTCTCGTAGTTGTTACTGCTCTTGCACAGAGATGAGAGAATGGCACTCATCCAGCACCGCCGCCTCTTATTCCTAAATACTCTGGGTACTGGCAGAATAGAAACAATTAATCACTAGTTAGGAGAAGCAGTGAAGAGGCTGGCTGCTGCGGGGAAGCCCAAAATCCAGACTGCTTTTGGTTACAGAGGAGGAACCACAAGGAAAGCTGCTGGCCCCAGGACACGTCATGTATCGCTTGTGTTGCTGCACGTTCAGACCCTGTTTTGTTGTATAATCATACACCAGAGCAAGGGTCTCCGCCCCAGTCTTGGGTATATTCTAGATCTCTGCACCATGCAACCCTTCTCCCTGCTAATGAGAGAATTGAGATCTCCAGAGCCCGTAGCACAGATCCCTTTCAGCTGTAACCTTCCCCGTGCTCCTGCAGGAAACCTGTTGAGGTCTGAGGCTGTCTCGGAGAACTGCTGGTACAGGTGAATATCCAAAATGAAACTTCAAAAACAGGCAGCAGAGCCCTGAGATCATTTATTGCTGTCCAAGAAAACAAATCTTGAAGTTGACTGCCCGACTGCTTTCTATACTAGTAGTGTACTAGATTGCATTCTCTGTTGTGAGACCCCACCTGGAGTGCTGCATCCAGCTGTGGAACCAACATCAGGATATAGACCAGTTGGAGCGAGTCCAGAGGAGGCCCCGGAGATGGTTCAAGGGCTGGAGGC
>NW_010273944.1:3395-9221 GCF_000690775.1 Eurypyga helias
AGTGGAAGGTGTCCCTGTCCATGGCAGGGGGGTTGGAACTGGATGATCTTTAAGGTCCCTTCTAACCCAAACCATTCTGTGATTCTATACTAAGGTTTTTCACAGGTGCAATTGTGAGTGTGAGCTGGCTCTGGGCGGTGATGCCAAAGAATTCTCATAACGGGCAAGCCCTGTGGGCAGAGTTAGGGCATCCTGGCCCAGACAGGCCCTACTGGAAACTCTGGCCTTGACACGTCTCTTGTGACACCAAACCTAAAACAGAGGAAAAAAGCTCAGGATGTGCCTTTCTAATGGAGGGACTAGCAATCTGGGAAAGAGACCAAATATGTTAAATATAAAGAAGCCTGGAGAACTGGAATTATATGGGAAAACGCCTCCTTCTTTAATACCTGTCAACATGAATCACTTATTATCTCCAGCTTCTTTGCTGTCCCATGTTGCACCGTAACTCCAGACAACTTGAGATGACAACTCGTCATACTCTGCAGAAAAACAGCAGGATCAATGTATGCTTCACCAAACCATACATGAACAGGAGTGAAAATAAGCTGAGGAGTGTCCACACAGGTGGAGAACTAGGTGTCAGGATCTAAAGCGAAGAGAGGGGATATTCAGATGAAAGACCAGCAATCCGGATTCACAGAACCCCAACAGACTGGGGAATGCTGCAGGAATCCACTACCCTGCCAGCAGCAGCTCTCCAGAACGACTGTGCCTGTGTAGCTGTTGGTGACTACACGAACTGTAACAGAGCTTTTCATCACAGGAATCCTCCCAAAACTCAAGGCTCGGCTTTGGTCTAATCTGGCTCCACAGAAGCTGCGGCAGCCAGAGCCCAATCAAGGCTACTCAAAACAAACTCATTGCATGATCGACATTCTCCCTAGAGTAATGAAAACCAGCCTGGCTCTTTATGAGCCGTGCAAATCTGGTTTATTGCACGTTGCGGAACAATCACTGTGGCAAAGACTCCTGTTAAAGCAATGCATGCAAGTTTTTTAATCTGAAAAAGAGGGAGAGAAGAAAAAGGCCAAGCAGCTGTGTCTCTATTCTTCCCCCCCGCCCCAGTCTGCAACGCGAATGTTTAAAAACTGCTCGGTTAGTTCTGCTAAATCATCAGGGTGTTTTGTTTACAGCGTAGTGGCTGAATCAGTTACTTTTCTATGGGCTTAAGATGAGAATAAAAACTTCTTGGGAAAGAAGACCCATCCACTTCTTCCTCCCCTGGTGATACAAGATGCCAAGCGGCTGGGATTCCACCTCTTCCAAGCGCAGGCAGCCCGTACGTGCCAACAGGCAGCAGATGTTGAACTCTGAGGCGGCTAGGATGTTTCGTGGCAAGCAGACCCTGGAGAGAACTGCTGCCAGGAACATGTCTTCCACTGCAGGACCGCATGCAGCTCCGTCTCCAGCATGCCAGAGATCAGCCTTCCCACATCAACCCAGGAAGGGAAGGGTGTCTGGTTTGTTGTAATGTCTGTTGTGTTCACAAAGTCCTAAAGCCACGCTTGTCGTTGGAGAAATCTCCCTCCTGCCCACGTGGGCTTGGCTGAGAGGAGCCATGTGTTGGACTGACCTGGTCTGCGAGATGTGCTAAACACACCAGCAAGGGCGTGCGTCTCATCCCCTCGCGAAAACGTGATCTGTCTGTGGTCCCCGACGTGCAAACCCGCTGGTTGCAACACAGCCACGCTCCCGCAGAAGCCGTCGTGCCTCACCGAGGGCTCTTACTTGTGCACGGATCCCACCGCGGCACCTGAAAACACACAAAATCAGTGACCCAAGGCTGGTGGCTCTTTCAGGGCAGACCTGAGGCTGTCGGCCAAAGCTCACAAGCCGCTCACCCCTGTTACAAAGCAGCGCCAGCTAACTGATCCAGGCATGCGCCCGTTCCCTGTGCTCTCCTGTGCATCTTCTCCTAGGCAATCCTTCCTTGCTACTCGCCTCTTTTGTTCTGTCCCAGAAGTCGCCAACCAAAGGCAAGGGGATCTGCTCAGCCTCTCCAGCCTTCTGACCTCTCTCCCACATCCAGCTGGTAACTGTTAGCGTTGTCCTCAATTATCCCTTCCATATTCTCTCAGACCCAGGATGCGAACAGGTAAACCTTTCTGGGCCTGCTCTGTCACCAGAGCTCCATTTCCCCACCGTGCATCATCGTTCCTCCCCCGGCTTTCCCTGAATGTTGGATGCGGCACGTCCTAACAAGCCCCTGGCATTCCCATGGCTGTGCAAGCCAGGCTCCCTGCCCTTCTGCTGGCCAAATGCACATTTGTACCCCCAATTAGCCTTTTCCCTTTTCCACGTAGGATTATGGGTCTGTGCCACTGCGCCGTCTGGGTCTCCATGAGAACCCTGGGAGACACGTGCTGATACTCAGTTTTTCAAAGGGTTAATTTGTTCATACTGGGAAATGTCACATCTCTGGAGGCCCTTTCTGGTACATCCATGCTGTTCCCTGTTGACAGGGTTTGGTCCCGTGTCTTAACTAAGCACTTAGGGATGGAAAAGAACGAGCGCGTGTGCCAGCCGCAGTCCCAGCACACTCAACAGCCACTGACTCATAAACGTGCACTTCCACAAGCCCATGGTTTGAGCTGCCCATTCCAAACCGATTAGCAACACGTGGCCTTGAAAATACGCACTTGAGTGGGACCCCAAGATGTCATCCACCCCTCTCCCTGAGGCAGAAGCGACTCTACCTACAGCATTCCTGAGTGGTGTTCTGTCTAACCTGTTCCCGAAACCTCCAACAGGGAGACTCCAGAGTGTCCCAAAGCTCTTCCAATATTATCACATCCCACCATTATAAGGTTTTCTTGGTGGCTCGTCTAAATCTACCTTTCTGTGATGTGCCAGGAAGTGACCGTCCTCCTCTGGAGGTTCTGGGTCACTGAGGGTTATACCAGGCCCGTCGAGTGGCACAGTCCCAGGTCTCAGAGTTTGTGGCCCTGCTCCAAATCTGCTGATTAGCACAAGGGAATTCCACTGCTGCTACAGTCCGCATCAGCTGCCTCCACATGTCTGCCTGCCCTGGCAAGGCACTCCCCCGCCTTCAAGGAGCAGCAAGCTCCAGCCAAAACACCTTCACGGCTTTGCAGCCTCAGTTACATTCATCTCAACAACGGGCCTAAGTCACCGTTTGGCCTGGATCCACATTTCATACCTATGAGAGGCCAATGACACAATTCCAGAGCATCCAAAACTCGGGAGCGATTGAGTCAGAGGTGTTAATCTTCCCCACAACGCGCTGTGACAGTGTGCATGCGGTAGCAAAGATCCCCCAAAAATGCAGGGGCACTGCAGAAGTGACAACTGGAGTGTGACTGCAGAGTGGACAGTCGATCCTGAGCTGACCTGACGCGCATGCCGATCGCCTCGGCTCTGCAGACGAGGCACGCCTGTTAGCGTTTGTTTTCCATACCATGCTTTCCATATTCTTCCATCTTCAGATGCATATGGTACGGTCATCACTTCCTGCCCAAAGAAGTCATCTACCATTGCTTTATTCTATTGGTAAATAGTAAAAAAATGGTGGCCGTGTTTCATTCCACCTATCAGATGAAGTTATTTCTGTATTTCCCTGACTATCATAGAATCATGGAATGGTTTGGGTTAAAGATCATCCAGTTCCAACACCCCTGCCATGGGCAGGGACACCTTCCACTAGACCAGGTTGCTCCAAGCCTCGTCCAGCCTGGCCTTGGACACTTCCAGGGATGGGGCATCCACAGCTTCTCTGGGCAACCTGTTCCAGTGCTCCCACCCCCTGCGGGAAGAATTCCTTCCTGATATCTAATCTAAACCTCCCCACTTTCAATTTAAACCTGTTACCCCTCTTCCTGTCACTACAGGCCCTTGTAAAAAGTCCCCCCCAGCTTCCTTGTAGCCCCTTCAGGTACTGGAAGGTGCAATAAGGGCTCCCCGGAGCTTCTCTTCTCCAGGCTGAACAAGCCCAACTCCCCCAGCCTGTCCCCATGGCAGAGGGGCTCCAGCCCTCGGAGCATCTTCGTGGCCTCCTCTGGACTCGCTCCAACTGGTCTATATCCTGATGCTGAGGGCTCCACAGCTGGATGCAGCACTCCAGGTGGGGTCTCACAAGAGCAGAGTACAGCGGGAGAATCCCCTCCCTCGACCTGTTGGCCACTGTGAGCCAGCGGGCAAGTAGGACGCATCCCCTTTTACAGGGTCTGGTACTGCATGCTTCAAGGGAACTTGTAAAAGCCCAGTAGTGGATATTAGTACAATGACAACATTTTTATCATTTTTAGCACAATCACATACCTGTGGAAGAGGTTTCTACTAGGCACAGTTGGCAGGTTGATGTCCTGAAATGAAACAAGTTACCTAAGTTTTATGCTAACGAAAGTAAAATTGTGATTACTCGAAGTTATAGAAGTCTCGTGAAATTCTGACCTGCCAGATCTTTAGCTGAGTGCAAAATAAACACGTTAAGATCCTTAATGAAGGAATATGACTGAAAATATTTTGCCTTCCAGGCTGCTCTTAAACAGCTTCTGTTAACTCTTCTCCTAGTACCTCTTCTCATTGCATTTTCCATGTCGTTCCTCAGCGGTGGGGAAAACATCTCGAACTTGACAGCTTCGGTGCACCAGCTGTCAAGCCCCATCCTAAGACTCCCTCCTGCAAAACACGGTTTTATAGCCATTTTTATTATTTCCTTCATCTCCTTTTCCCTCTGTGTCTTAAATCCTCCTCCTTTATGTTTCAGGCTCCTGCTCCCTGTTGAACCCCCAGGCAGCCTGGGGACAGCGCCAGCCGTCACACGTGAATACGACCCCCAGAACAAGGCCGTGATCCTAACGGCTCTCACCCCTAATATGACAGCACATTAAATAATTAGCGTCCACATACCAGGAGGGTAATTAGTGGGGCTAAAGAGTCATAGAATCATAGAATGGTTTGGGTTGGAAGGGCCCTTAAAGATCATCTAGTTCCACCCCCCCTGCCATGGGCAGGGACCCCTTCCTTAGCCCAGGGTGCTCCAAGCCTCATCCAGCCTGGCCTTGAAGACATCCAGGGATGGGGCATCCACAACATCTCTGGGCAACCTGTTCCAGTGCCTCCCCACCCTCGCTGTGAAGAATTTCTTCCTGATATCTAATCTAAACCTCCCTGATTTCAGTTTGTACCCATTACCCCTTGTCCTATCACTACAGGCTCTTGTAAAAAGTCCTCTCCCAGCCCCCTTGTAGCCCCTTCAGATACTGGAAAGCTGCAATGAGGTCTCCGCGGAGCCTCCTCTTCTCCAGGCTGAACAAGCCCAATTCTTGCAGCCTTTCGTCATAGCAGAGGTGCTCCAGCCCTCTGATCATCTTCGTGGCCTCCTCTGGACTCGCTCCAAGTGGTCAATATCCTTCTGATGTTGAGGGTTCCACAGCTGGACGCAGCACTCCAGGTGGGGTCTCACCAGAGCAGAGTACAGGGGCAGAATCACCTCCCTCGACCTGCTGGAACTCGACCTGAGTCGAGTTCATCGATACGCACCGTCAGCGGCAGAAAGGAGAGGCTCTGCGGAGCGTGCTCGCATTCAGGGCAGAAAGCAGGCGTCAGTCTGAGGGTCTTATCTCCACTTCCTGACGTGCCGAAGGGACCCCCGGCCCCTTGGCGCGAGGCCGCGCTGCGTTTCGCGCAGCTCCAGGACCGGGGCCACAGCTGCTCCAAGCCGGCGGCTCGAGCGGGGAGCGGGCAGAGATTTACAGCTCCCAACAGATGGCCCCTCGCACACCCGCCGGCCTCCCGGCGTGTTATTCCCGTCTCTTTTTTAACCCAGATACGGTTTCTCTGACAGGTTTTCCCTGACAGGAA
>NW_010273945.1:0-12550 GCF_000690775.1 Eurypyga helias
CAACCCAAACCATTCTATGATATAGCACATAATTTCTTATTTTTAACTGTCTGCAGTTATGCTTGCTGTTTAGAGTGTCCTTAGAAGTATAAAGAAAAAAAAATTGTTTTCTTTTTTTACCATTTCTCTCTGAGCAGAATGCTGGCTGAAAACAGAAAACAGAAGTAATTGCAAGATTAGACAGTAATGCATCAGACTTGACAGCATAAAGTCAGGCAACCTCTTAACCCACTTAAGTCACTCATATTGCTTTGAAGGTACTTGAAAGTTTACGTTGCTTCCTTATTTCTGTCAGTTACTGAAAGTGTGGGCAGCGAGTCACTGTTGAGATTAAAACTGCTCTTCACCCCGACAGCAGATCTCCCACATTACCAGTGTACTTGTTCCACCTCCTCCCACTAACAACTCCCTCTCTCCCCTGCTTTGCTTTAACCAGCTTCACCCAGACGACCTCTGATGTGCTTGCACATCTGCTGGCCCAAAGCATTAGTCATCACAGCAGTAGTCTGTAGACAGGTGCCTCTGCAAACGTAACTTCAGTGTAAAAACAGGTGCATGCTTCTTCATTCCGAGATGCACACACTGAAATGCTGGTCTGTCTGCCCAGTTGTGACACCCAGAGTCCAACATTAAAGAAGGTACAAGCACAGTTGTATCAACAGGGTTGAAATAGCACAATCCCAAGCTACTAGTTTACCCATGATGGAGCACATCTCAAATTGTGTCCATTTCTCAAACTGTTAATAGTAAAAAAAGCTGAAATACACCACTTATAAAACAAAGCTGTAATTTTCCAATCGTAATTCCTAAATCGTTGCTGGTTTTCAAGTCACCATCCCTACACATTTTATCACCTTCACGCAGTGTCTGAAGTGACAGTACAAGAGGAAATAAACATTAGTCAGGCCTGGCTCAGCAGTACGAGTATCCCAGACTTATGGTACTAGATGAGCCCCGGGTGTTATGCTGTGAATACACACTGTGTACAACCCCAATGGACAGCTGTCTGCTTTAGAAAACGCACCTTTTTCATTCACACTGGGAAAACGCTCTTGCCAAAGGAACCCTTTTCTCGATGCAGGTGGGAAGTTCACCTGTCACCACCGATTTCCTTGTGTGCATCCTTTGCAGAAGCCGCCACACAAGCCTCAAGCACATTTCTGCGGTAACGAAGCCCTTCCACAAGTGCTCCAGCTAACACCCAAGTACAGCTCACCCTCTGCCAGGGTCATGCTTCCATCTTGTCTAATCTACCACCGTGAGTCCCACACAGACATCTATGGACACTTCTGGAACTCTTATTTAGGAACTAGACCTCCTCCACCTTACTGCATGAAGCAGTTCCAGATATTCCTTCTTAGCTTTATCATAAAGCTTTAATATCATAAGAAAAGTACTACCCTCCATATAAGTTTCCATCAGGTTCCCTTTACTCCTGAGCTCCGACTACCCAGAGTTGCTCGGCTACATATAACCAAATTTGTATTTTTCAGCACTGACCTTTCCTCTAGGCAACTACAGTTACAAATGAATTTTTACTGTTGCTCCTTGACTGCCTGCTTTTCTGCAGCTACCCCTCAAAATATAAGCAGTTTTGATCTTAAACCAAAGGCAATTACATAAACACATTTTATCCTCATTTCCATGTAGCAAAATAATTCAACTGTGGCTAGTTACACTGTACTCAGACTGGTGTAAGTTGAGAACTAAAACTACCCTTCCGTGAAAGAGTGCAAGCTGAACACACAGATGTCCCTGCCGGAATATGAACTCCAAATATAGCTCCTCATTTGCTGCCAAGCACTATGTCTTGCATCCTCTCATTACTCCAGCCACAAAAGAACATAACTGCATAAAAAGTCATCAGTACACCCTATTTCTGAAGTAAATATTAAGACTCAGTTTGTTAACACTGGTTATGACTGACATCTCGAGGTACTATTATCTACGTGTGTTGTTCACAGACTCACGACCCCATCATCCAAGTAAACTCAGCTCCATCACACAGTCGGGACGTGAGATGCTCCACACCACGTCACATGCTACAAGGTTTTATTTACTGTGAGATTTTTCTGACACGTAAAAAAAAGGTGAAAGAAAAACCAGTTAAAAATAAAACCTACTCTGCATAAGCCAGTTTTGGAACTGTGTTCTCCCTGGTGGCAATTCACTCTCATCCAGTTGAGAAAAGCTAATTTAGGAATATATGTACTTTAAAAGGGCAAGAGACTGTTGACTAGTTTTTAAAGAATAAGCTGGGAAGGGAAAAGAATGGCAAACTCTGGTTAACTGAATAGCCACTCAATTAATGGAGTCTAGAAATTAATGCAGTAATTTAACAGTAAATGGACATTGCAATAGAGTAAATCCTTCCTGCTCCTCTGTGTTTATCCTAACACACTAGGGCATTAACTTAGCCACACTGAATAGCAGTCTGCTAGGCAGACAGCAAACTGATTTTTACTGAATGTGTTTAACGACCCTCATTTATTATATAAGAGCCACTCAATACCTAGGCTGATAAAATTCAGAGATTCAACACGAATTCTACCGTAACAGAACTGGTCTGTAGCTCCACTGCCTTACCTCCTTGTTGTTAACTGGGACCCTAAGCTAAAAGGAGCTCAAGAGCTTTGCACAAAGCTTTCACTCCGACTGCTTACCATGCTGTCTTCTGCTTTAGTGGGTAATGACCTGCTCGTGACACTGTTTTCCCTTCAACTTTTGTTTATTGATGTACTGAACATGAAAAAGTACAAAGGATCCAAACACAAAAGAAAACATGTACAACCTTTTAAATACTCAACAGAATATATTTTCTATTCCAACAGATGTGAATTAAGTCATACTATACAACTTCAAATAAATACCAGCCTTATATTTAAATAAGTGCTCTGGTAAACACTGTAAAGTGAAGCCAAATTTACATGCCTTCTCATCAATGCCGTTAGTTGCTACAGTAGTATAGGAAAGAAGCATGTAGCTACTGTTTTCCCCACATTGGAAAAAAGTTTGTGATTTCTATAGTATATACAATTTTTAATGCAGAGGATTAGCTTTAACAATCTAAATGCCCCTAAGAATGAGGAAGTGCTCAGGAAGCCAATCGATTTTTGAATAGCATTGAGTGGGTCAGCATGAAAACTCGCTTACTCACTTTAGCACGCGCTTCACAGTATATGTACTGTACTATACTGAAAAATTTATAACTACGATTTAAAAGAAGAAACAAAAGCAACTGCAAAGGTAGTTCACTATGTTATGCATAGAACATTGCTTTTTCTAAGGGGAAGCATATGAGCATCTCAGTTTATACAAAAAGCAGGACGTAACTACATACTTGTCAGTGCATCCTGGTGAAGGCATCAAACCCTCAGCTTTTTTTTTAAATTTTAATTATAAGCTAGATGCTAATCAGAAAATATTCTGTATCTTTTTTCTTAAATTTCTTCAATATGTGGTAAAGACTTTCTATTTCCCCAAATAGTGATTTAAGCATCATACAAAGTTAAATTTCAATAGCATACAGGTATTTATGGTTTTTTATGAAAAATGTAAGGAAATTTGTTCAAAACCTATGATTATACTTGTTTTTTACCACAAACATATTTATAAACAAAAATGTAGCATCACCATAAACAGCTGAAGCTAGACTATCTACAGACAAAAATAGCAACAGATCTGATGCACTGTAAATTCAAGTCCTCAGGACAACAAAAATGAGTAAGCAGACCTCAAGTAACAATGTTAATGCCATTTACAAAGAAAAAACTTATACAAAAACATTCAAAATTGAACACCACTTGGCATGTAACTTAGAAAATAAACTAATTGAAATCAGCTGAAAGGTTCATAACTCAAGGTCTTATTTACATTACACAAAGCTCAGGTGTTAGCCTTGAACGTAACTTTCAAAAATACCTCCAAACACACCCAACTCAGGCCACTTCTGCTGATTTGCTACTGCGCAAACCATGCTCAATGTCTTTTCTTCAGACAAAACAAGTCTTCAAACAATAGCAAGTACATCACTAAACACCATGAGCTCTATCTGAAGGGAATTCTTTAGGAAGAACAGATTTTTTCCCCCATCTCTCAGTATTTTAAGTTTCCTGCTTGCTCTTATATTCTTTTTTTTTTAATTTTCATTTGTTTCAAAATCACAAATGTGAGCCAACTATCACTTAATAACCAGGATGGTCAAAGACTCCACTGATGATTACCAAAACGAAACCAACAGTGCACCCCACTGACTCTACTTCTTAATACAAAGGTCTCAAAAGTATTTCTACATCATAAACCTTTCTAAATTTTCCCCAACAGCTGCAAATTTCCTGGTAAGTTTTAAAAGCTCACTAGGTGTCATATGAAGAAGATTTCTCAAAGTATTCAAGTCAAAATATTTGTTCCAGGACCAGTAAAAAGTTTCTCCAAATTTTTTTTTTTTTTTATAAAAATAGATGCTTTTTAAACCCACATCAAAGAGGCTCTTATCTCTTTGGCAAGGTACTGCTTTACGAAAAGTTCTCCAGTATTCTTACAATAAGCTTTTATAATGTGTTCCCATTCCCCAACCCAAACGATAATTACAAAATAAATACTGCTTATAACTTTATAAATAAAATAAACTTCAAATACTTTTCTTGAACAACAAAACAGGAATGCATCAAAATGTAAATTAAACACAAGGCAAATCAAGAAATAAAGACCAACCTAAGTGTAACACAAAGCCTCAATATTTACTCATATCTTAAAGGCAGTCATGTTCAAAGCAAAAACTTCTTCCCTTAGCTGGAACATTTTAAAAGGTCCACCTTCTTCAAAGAAGGCAATAGAATATGCATTGTGACAGGTAAAAACCCTGCACCTCTTGTCAATATGCAAACACAAAAGATATTTAAGAAGTTTTAATTCAAATATTAGCAATACAAAATCTCACATATTCTTAGGATGCTAAGTAGTCATTTTATCCCCATTTCCACACTGGCATACAACAAAGGCATTTACTAATGCCTAAAGCTTCTTGTAAATCGCCTTTGTTGTATAGTTTTCATGTAGTAATGCACTGAGAATAAAACTTGTTAGGCTTTGTGCGTTTTGTTCGTTTTGAAGGAGACCTGCAATACTCTGTCCCCGAGGCGGTATCCGTTCAGGCTGGCTATTGCCATAGCTGCCTCATCGTAGTTTGTCATAGTCACAAATCCAAAACCTTTGCACTTGTTGGTGTTAAAGTCACGGATGACCTTCACATTGGTTACTGCTCCGAAGGGCCCAAACATTTGCCAGAGGATACTCTCATCAGCATCAGGGGCCAAGTTGTACACAAAAATGCACCACCCAGTTCCTGCATGTCCAGGGATATTAATTCCAGCCAAACTGGTCATTCCATCAATGGTCATCGGAGAAAACCTGCTAGAGAACAAGGAAAAAATATAGTAAGTTAGCTGTTCACAGAAAATTTTAGCAAAACACAGAAGTTACACAAGGGTTTTCACAGCATGAATATCCTGGTTGGAGTAAGAATGTAGCATCACAACTTTTCCCCTCCAACTGCACAAATCCAGTGCACAGTACTGTACACTATTAGAGAACAGTGCTAGGCCAGTCTGAAATGAAGTAACACAGGAAAACAAAAGAAAAACATGCTACAAAACCAATGAAGATCAGTAAGTAATTTGAATTGGGAATTCCATGGGACTGCTACGAAAGGTTTGTCTCTCATGCACGATGCCCCAAAACAAAAAATTTCAGCTGAAGTCTCAACATGCAAAAAATAAAATCCAACTGAAGCCTTATGAAAAAGTAAGAGTATGCAAAATACTTAATTTGGTTACCATGGACCTACTAATAGGCCTTTATTACCTCTTTACTCCATAAGCCATGTTGAGCAGATTGTCCAACCTGCAAAATATTTAGCAAAGAGTTCAGTCTTGAGACTTGTCCACTCTTTAATCTTAATGAAACTTAGTGTATTACTGCCCCATCCCTTGCACAGTACAGAACCTCATGCAAAGTTAAAGAATCACCACTGAAGTAACTGTGGCACCCTCTTACACCTGATACGGTTAGAGAATACCAAACAGATGTTCTGGCATAGTATCCTCAACCAGAAAAAGTTCAGTTCAGAAACTGCACCACTACCACACGTTTAGCCTATGTTGATTACCATTAGCGTATAGTTACAGAGAGTGACCACCACCTCAGTGAAATATTCCAGATCACTAACTTGGTTTGGAAGATTTCAGTAAGTCCCCTGATAGTCTGCTCACATGAATATCCAGACATACAGAGGGTTTTGGAGCAGTAACATATGTTAGTACCCGAACTGTAAAAAAAAAAAAGATTTTTCATGTTCCTACTCTTTTCCAGAATAAAGTGATTTTGGCATACGCACACATATATTAAAGACATTTATTTCCTCCCTCACCTTCCCCGAAGCTGCTAAACTGCAGTGCGCAACCACAACTCTAAACCCTTTGCAATTACCTAGCCAATACCCAGAACATGCAGAGCCTATCAATCCTATTCATCTTACTCCTGAAGTCCCTTAAAGTGCACCCCTAAGAAAATATCCGCCCTAAAGAACCTCTACTTCCTTCCTGGCAAACCCCTGACATGTGAAGAGAAAGTCTTGCTAAAGGTTCTCTTCAGGACTCCATAAAATATGAGCCTGGATAAAAAAGGTACACGTTAGGGTTCAGCTGTCCTACAGATCTGCACCTTATTGTGATTTCTCACTATAATGAGCTACAGGATTTAAGAACCTGGGGTTGGGACTCTGTCTACACAAGTGCTTCATGAGTACAGCTGTACTTGTGCACAAAAAACTTGAAAAAATACTTGGTCTTGTTTGCAGCTACATAAAGGTCTCAAACTACGGAGCGTTACGATTGTGCGGTGAGCAGGCAGAAAGCAAGGCACTGAACCTCTGGAAGAGCAGAAGAGAGGAAATTAAAAAATGCCTGACTACTATCAGTAGACTTAGTATGGATGGCAGAGGCCTAGTGCCATTGACATTTGGGGGTGGAGAAGGCGAAGAGTTGCAGACAGACCCTTATTTACAGGGCTGACTGCTCCACGACCAGGAGGAGGACTTCATGCAGTAACTTCGTACACCTTAACAATTTCCATCAGTTACTTGGACAAAAATATTCTGGAAAAATTCTCAGGGACATTCACGGGACAATTCTAAATTACATTTAAATTTTTAAACGTTTTAAAAGTTCAAAATTTACACATCCTACAGAAACTGAGGAACAACTATATGCAGCTGCTTTTCAACATACCGCTCAAGATTGTTCTTAGTAACAAAAAGAAGCACTGCATTTGATCCTGTTGTTCTTCACCGCTAAAGTTTAGTCCCTGTCAACGGTTGAGAAGAGACAGGGCAACTGCATCAGGTAATCCTGTCTGAAACGTCAACCGCTAAGATTTCTTGCATGTGAAAGACGTGAAAAGATCTGAAGTCGGTGCAATCTGAACTACTACGCAGTCAGCAGAGACAGAATGCTGCAACAGCGGCAAAGGCCAAAGATATCAAAAGAGACAGATTTCCCCTTTACAGTTATAAAAATTTAAAATTTGGTAAGGCTGTCTCTAAAAGAGATGAAACAGAAGCCTGAAGGGCCTTCTCCCAAAATCATACATAAAGCATGTAACTTCGTCTGCAACCCCAGTTTACCTTTTGACCAGTCAGTTCAACCTTGTTCTTCCTTCCATATCAATAAAAGTGAGAAAATTTTACTATCCCTCCTATATTCACTGCAGATTTGGTACCCACTCAGTGTTTTGTTACCATTGTAATTTAAGTGGAACAAATCACAGTATCTCTCACTGTTCTTTCAGGCATCACTTTATCCTCAGTATATCAGGAAAAAAAAAAAAAACCCACCAGAAACACATGGGTATTCATTGAAATATACTTTAGTAAAAACCACAATCAAGTAAAATTCACAGTTCAAACTCTAATGTTTCAGGACAGGGGTAGACTATTGAAATTACTTAACTGCAAAGAACTTTAGGTCCTACGTGAAGGAAGAACTCCAGAAGTTGGATAATTTTTACAAATCGTGATAGCTCTACCTGGGCAATCAGTTAGATACAACTGCTACCCCAGCCGGTATCACAGTGATACCAAACTCAGCCAAGTATCTGGGGACAAGCGCACTCAGAGCTCAAGCAGCCAGCAGGCCAGACTTCCCTGAATATGCTGAAATGCTGTAACACACTGACTGTACAACAGTTCCCCTCATTAACTTACTTCATATAATGCACTTCAGTCCCTCCTGCAAGTGCAACTTCTACCCCTAAGCTCTGCCTAGGGAACAATGGCAAGCCTACTGTTATTCAACATTCAGCACGCTGTCTAAATTAACCATTTTATTCCCTAAGAAATGGCAAGAAACTCCACCAAATAACAAATAAAATTTGTTATCCCTTCCCTCAGGGCAGAAAGCCTACTCTAGTGCTGACCTTCACACCTGTGAGACACTTGCACAACACAAGGCTGAAAAGCTGAGGAATTCAGAAGTTCTGCCAGAAGCACAGTCCATGAACCCTGCACGTTCAGCCTGAAAGTGAGGGTAGGCAACGCAGAGCTTTTGAAGTCTGACACTCTCTTTGAAGAAAACTGCCAGCTGATTTTATTTATTGAAAAATAAAATAGAAACTGTTTGAGTATATTACTGCTTAACACATTCCAGTCACGCAGCCAGAGGGTGGGAGAAAACAATCAAAATCACTGAAAAAAGTCTGAGGTACTCAAGAATGTAGATAATGTGTCTCACTTTGTTCTCACCATCTGTCCTTTTCAATACACTAAGTATCACCGGGAACTGTACCGATGTAATTTCAACACAATGGGAACATGTATCCACAAAAAACGCATGCAGAAATATTTGAATAACCTTCATGACAGAATTCTCTTGTAAGAGAAGACAGAGTGTGGTATACAGGATTTACACAACTGACTGGTGGGGGGGGGAAAACCTGAAAGCCACAACAAGGAAGGAAGGTAGGGGGTGGGGAAGAATAGGCTGGGTGTGGCATGCCATATGGCTAAGAAGAAAATTGCATCACCTAGGTGTGTTAACTGGATCAGCTTGCACATTAATCCAACAATACTTTCAGAAATTAAAAATAACCTTGAAAAAGTTTTAGTGACTGTATAGAAGAAAAAGTTGTCATTTCAGTTTAACTCTGAGTAGGTTTATTAGGTACTGAAATGCTATCAGTAGGGTGGAATGCATTTCACTTTTAGCTGTACTGTAGGATCACAGATGAAGTTTAACATTTTCATGCATTTCCTTCACACACACAGGAGGAGAGAAGCAGGGAGGGGAACAAACAGGCCCATGGGAACATGTGGCTTCCAGCACAGTTGCACATAAATGTTTGACTTACCTAAACCGTTGCGCCTGCTGAGCTAGAGGTGCAGGATACCTTCTGTTTGGGGAATGGTACAGCTGGGAAAGGATGGCCTGATTGGTTTTTTGGCTGGGATTGTTAGCAAACTTTACAGTGATGGGCTCTGTGGCACCTGGAGGCTTCTGGCCATTCAAGCCCTTGATAGCTTCTTCTGCTTCAATTCGTTTGTCAAACCGGATAAACCCCACGCCCCTTGATACTCCTGCACAGGGTGAAGGAAGCATATAATTAAATCACAATCTAGAATAATTAGATGTTAACATTGGATTCTCATCGCCAGTTGTTGCAAACACATGATAAATTTGAGCTTATTAGATAGAACTGAGTTTCTGCTGAAAGTAGTAAGACTTTTCTACAGCCTTTTTTCTATTATTTTTAACTCATTAGATACACGATGTAAGAAAGCTTGGAAACCTGAGGGAAAACACAGTGGTGGAGAAAACTTAAACATATTGACCCAAAGATTATTTCTGAAACAAAGAAAATGGGGTGGGGGAGAAGAAGAATGGGGGTGAACCCAGAACAAGCTACACTAACCTCTGTTCAGATCATACTACTCCACAGTATACAGAATTTCTGTGAATCTAGAAATACCTGAGTCATCTGCTCCCTAGCAGCAAGAAATTTCTTATCCTCTCCTGGAGCATCCCTTGAATTTATCTTTGGAGTAAATATGCTGAGAGGACAAGGAATGGAGTGCAATTCCTAGCTGGTAGTATTGGGAATTATGGCCTTGTCTTAACAGTCCATGGTCACCTCTAAGAAGAGATTCAGTTTCAGCATATCACCATACTCTTATAGGTGTCGTTTCTGAAGGAAACATTTGAGCCACAGGTTCTTCCTTGGTATAGAAAAGTCAAAGGCAACATGCAAGGGGATCATCAAGCACTCAAAAGTTTATACTGTGGCTTAAACAGAAACACAAGGAGGTGTCAATACTTGAACCAATTAACATTAAAGCTACAACAAACACTACTCAGTTGCATGCTTTGTTGAAATACACTGAATCCATTTACAGGCCCCTCATATTTTGGTTCATGAATAAACAGACAAGTTAAACACTCGTCCTCACTTGAGAAAGATGTTAAGAACAAGAAATGTATTCTGTTCAAAAACAATGACAATCTGAACCATCAAAGTGACAACGAGCAGGCATAAGAGCTTGAGAGAGGCAAATGTCACAGCTTCAGCTTTGCATTTTTAAGCTGTCAGTTTGTGTCACAACCTTATTCATATAATTGAGTCTACTTCTTCCAAATTACTAAAGAGAGAAGAAAGCTTAAAACTAAACAGTCTGTGCCAGAGAACTACTACACACATACTAGGATTTATAAGTACTTAGAATTACAGTACACATTTAAAAGTTCAGTTGCATTTAGTTATTTGGCCCATTTGTCAAATCCCACCATTTCTATGCATAAATATACAGGAACATAGTCTAAACACCTATTTATTGCACAAAGACTGGAAATTTGCGCTGCAAATCTGCTGCTTCTATAAATCACTATTTGGCATTTAGCTTCCCCTTTCCCTGCCTCCACACTCACCAACTCACACAACTAAAACACTCCATAAGTACCACGTGTCAATACTGTGATTTCTCTAACATAAAGAAATTGCAAAGGAGTACGTACAAGGTTTTCTACAGGTCAGCCAAGTGTGAAACACTGGCATGTACAATCCCTTCCAAGTGAGACCATTTGAAAACTTTAAGACCTCCTACAGCTGAGAGCTGTTTGACACCCATAACAACGTGCAACTTTGAAAAGGTACACCTATTAAAAACCACAGGCTAGCCTATTATTTGGGGAATAGTTAACATGAGTAAATGAATTCTTCCACCCCTCTAGTTGTTTGGTGGTTTTTTTTGAATATGAGAATTTGGAGAGTCCCTGCTCCTTTCTGTTTTGCTTTGCACACTCAATATTTCCGTCATGTATTTGGCATTTCATTTGATTACTTATTTTTGGAACAGGCCCCCTGGAAGCAAGTGAGGCAACAAATTACAAAGCTCCTCAAGACCAGCCATTTCAGCCAGCAAACACACATGCATTACTGTCCAAATGTGAAGAGTAATCACAGGAGCGTCACCGACACCCACTCGCTGGTTAAGACATATTGTACCAATGCATCTAACCTGCTAGACCTTAGTTCTTCAGGGCATTGCTAAGCGCAGAGCTTAACTGCTCCGAGGAACTAAGTTCATATTCTTCAGTGTGCCCAAAGTTAATGAGGCAACCTTGGGAACAGTCTTAACAGCAGTTACCAGTCTGGGTCTTTTGTAATCCTAGCCTCAGAGAACCAGCTGTGCATTTCTGCATAAAATTATTTTTTTATAAAAAGTGTTTAACAGTGTTTCATAAGGCGCATAGGGACTATTTTCACACAGCAGCTTGGAAAGGAAGATTATAGCAGCTGTAAATTTATTACAAGCCATGAAACAGGCTTCAAACCCGCACCTTCAGGGTGGAAATGACTCAAGCTGGCATAGCACACACAACAATCTATTTTTGTCCATGCATATTTATGAACAATTCCAGCAGAAAATTGCATTTTCTGGCCTACATACACCTTTCATACATTCTAGGGACAAGACCATTGTACTGAAAGGTGAAATATTTCTTAAAACTGCCAGTCCAAGAAGAGGAGGAACTGCAAAACTGCCTACTTACCAGTCACTTGGTCAACCAAAATACGAGAAGTAATAATGCGTCCGTATTGGGAAAAGAGCTGTTCCAGTTCTTTCTGGGTCATTGTTTTTGGAAGTCCGCTAACATATAAATTTGCATCTCTGATAGAAGCAGAACTTGGTCGCGCATAGGAAACCTTAGGAGAGAGAAAGTAAAAAAAAAAATACCCTAGAAATCAAACACTTTAAAACCAGCTGAAATAGGACAGTAACCATTTGTTCTGAGACACTGAAACCTATCTAAGGGCAGACTGAAAAGTTACCTTGCAAAGCCAGTTATGCGGGGTTTTTTGGGACTGTCTTCTGTGAAAACACTGAAAGAATGCAACACAGACCACGCGGCAGAGGCTGACTACGTGAACTCGCAGGTAAGTTCAAGGAGTGCTTTCAAATAAAGGAGAAAAGCTAGGTACACGCACCAGCAAGCCCTGATGG
>NW_010273945.1:12581-36238 GCF_000690775.1 Eurypyga helias
AGTGTCCTCAGCTTACTTTAAGATTAAAAGACAAATATAAGAAGATCCAAGAACGTTTTCCTTTTAATTATCATTAAAAAGCATTAAAAAAATACAAGGAATTTCCCTTTGATAACTAGGTCAAAAAAACAGAACAAGACAGTCTGAAGCACTTGGAGGTTTTCAAGCACCATGCCCTTTGTTCACGTGTTGAGCTTGCTATCAAATGACACACAATCACTCATGAGGTCCAGGTAAACTCTGCTACATCACTGTCATGGGCCTAAATGAATAGCAGGAGTAGGAATGCAACATCTGTTCGGCAGCTTGACATTTTCTACATTTCTGAGGTCCTAACAACTGAATGCCAAGTAACAGCGAGCTTCTCAGGTCCTTTCGGGCCGAAGTTTTTACTTGCTGCCTCAAAGTTCAGTTCAGAAATATTTTAAGATTACCAATTAGATTGTTCAACCCTCAGACACATACTACACACACAGTATGTGGAGCTGAGCCTGCTGAGCTGAAGATTACTTAGTCCTTTCTTCTACATGCCCCCTCGCTTTTTTACAGTGCTAGAAATACACGAGGGAACTGTTCACAGAAGAGCCCATGAAAGTTATCACCATCAAGGTGTCAGGTAGAAAGCCACAGACCCCCTATAGCAAAAATGCATTCAGCCCACATAGGTGACATGGGCTGTCCATCCTCTCTCCACCAAGGTCATGACCCCATCGAAGAAGCCACCATGGGCACGATCTGCCCTTGGTGAAGCCATGCTGGCTGTCACCAATCACCTCCTCATTCTCCATGTGCCTCAGCAGGGTTTCCAGGAGGATCTGCTCCATGACCTTGCCAGGCACAGAGGTGAGACTGACTGGCCCATAGTTCCCCGGGTCCTTCTTTTTTTCCCTTTTTAAAGATGGGGGTTATGTTTGCTCTTTTCCAATCTGTGGGAACTTCAGACCACCACAACTCCTTATATATGATGGACAGAGGTTTAGCAACCTCATCCACCAGTTACCTCAGGGCCCACAGATGTAATTCCATCAGGTCCCATGGACTTGTGCACCTTCATGTTCCTTAGATGGTCCCAAACCTGATCTTCACTAACCATGGGTGGCTCTCCATTCTCCCAGTCCCTGCCCTTGCCATCTGCGACTCGGAAGGGTATGGCTCATGTCCTTGCCAGTGAAGACAGAGGCAAAAAAAAAGTTATTAGAGCACCTCCATTAAGTACATACTAGTTATGTGGGAAGTGACAGAGTGAAAACTGTCTGAACTGCAGGGTCAGTGGGTTGATCAGTGGCATGAAGTCCAGCTGGAGACTAGGCACTAGCCTCCATCGATATTGGATCCACTACTGGTTAACATCTTCATTAGTGACCTGGATGATGGGACAGAGCATACCCTCAATCTTGACAGATGATACAATGGTTGGAGTAGTGGCTGATAGTGCAGAAGGCTGTGCTGCCATCCAGAGGGATCTCAGTCTGGAGAACTGGGCAAACAGGAACCTTAAACAAGCTCAACAGCAGGGAAAGCAGAGTCCTTCCCTGCTGGGAGAAAGGCAGCTTGGCAGAGAACCTTGGAGTCCTGGTAGCCACCAAGCTGATCATGAGCCCACAGAACTCATGAGACAGAGATGGCCAACAGTCACACGGGCTGCACTAGTAGTGGCAGTGCCAACAGTTAAGGGAAGTGATCCTTCCTCTCTACTCAGCACTGGTGAAACACTTCGGGGCAGATGTCTCCAGCTCGGGGCTCCCCAATGCAAAACAGATATTTACAACTGAAGTGAGTCCAGTTAAGGGCCAAAAAAGTGATTATGGGACTGGAGCATCTCTGATAGAAGGCAAGGCTGACAAGCAGGGATCGCTGAATCTGGAGAAAAGCCAGCTCAGCAGGATCTTGGCCATAAAAACGGCTAAGACAGGAATAAAGATGGAGCCAGATTCTTCCCTGCAGTATCAAGTGACAGGACAAGAGGAAATGGGCACAAACTGTAACACAGAAAAGTTCATTTGGAAATTCCATACAGTTTTAATTCCCTAAGAAAACACCTTTTCCTGGTAAAGGGTGGTGATGCAGTGGAAGAAGTTAGATTGCACAGTGTAACCCTGGAGATGTTCACAGGCCGACCGGACACAGGTCTGAACAACTCGCTCAGAACAGCAGGCTGGACTAGAGGCCTCCAGAGGTGCCTCCAATCTCATCCATCTGGTGATTCCACAACAACACACAGCAGACATTACAGGGAATTCTTTGAAACGGACTGTCACCCAGACTCTAAAGTGACTTGAATCAAGTAAAGGTAAAGCCAAGACAGGATTCCCACTCAGCTTTTTGTATAAAACCAGTGATACAGTGATTTTGTCCCTATACTTGTAAAGAGGAATTCAAAACAGAGACACTATCTTACAAAGGGGAATTCACAATGCTGGATACATGCTGTCACGTATCAAGGAAATGAAACCACTGAGCCCCTCAGAAGAAGGGAAATACACAAAAGAAATCTTTGCTAACTTATGGCAACTTTACCTTTTGCCACAGAACTGGCACCTGTCGAGTTATAAAACAGTGTCTGCAGAATCCCTCTCACTTTTTCTCTGTCAGAGGAGTAGGACTTCTTTCACAGTGACAGTTGATTCCGTGATGTTTATTGCCCATGCCCTAGCTGGTAAATGCGACTTGGAATAGCATTTGACATAGCAGTCAAGGCCAATACTGAATGCAGTTTAAGGAAAGCAAGTAAATGAAAGCAATAAACTCCAACCAGTAAATACTATCACTGCAGTTTCAGTGTCATTCGTTTAAATTCTTGAGTTGTGTTTACAAGCCATTTTTTCACATCTAAAAACATATGCCAATCACAGATTACCCTACATGGAAAGTGTCCCAGTGACTACTCCTGTATCCTGACTGACACATACCAGAATCTGGGCAGATCAGTCACAGGAATAACATACTAACTGAAATTGGTACCTCATTACCAATATCCAAACACTATCTCTAGTCACCTTGCTAAGCACCACAATTTCTGGCCAGGCAAGAGATCTGAAAGAAACACAGAACTGCAGAAACACAATGTAATTGAAGTTTTACTTTCTTCATCAAAACATTAGTACTGATCTGTGATTAATTATCGAAACTTGGCATCAGCAGAGAAAAACAAGAACAGCACAAAAATGTTAGTGCTATAAACAGAACTGCTTCTTATGCAAAGGAATCTTGCCCAAATTATGAGATACACAGTTTCTATTAATTATGTCCAAGACCAGCTATTTTACTTGTGGAAGAGATTTAAAGCAGAGACCCTCCAGATTTACCTCCCTACCTGTATCCTGTCAGTTTGTTCATTCAGTAATTACTCGACAACAGTTCTACACTCAATCTCTTCAAACAATACACATACTGACTGAAGTAATAGCTGTGCTGAAATACTACTTCCACAGCTACTTCAGCAGGTGAATATTTAATACACAAACATTAAGGTTATGCAATGTCAAAACCACTGAACAAAATGAAAAGTCAAGAAGCAGCCAGAAAGCCTAGTTTTAAATACTTAATGACGACACACTGTACAACACTGAACACAGCTACTCTGGAGACACCAATTTAAAAAACAGTTTTACTGGAATTTTCCACCGCAGTTAGTAAGACAGACATGTGTTTCTACAAATGCAAACACTACAACACTAAATCCAAGGGTTTTTTTTCCACTGCTTTAATATTTCATTTCTAACATCAAGATGAACTGATTTACCATTTTCAAGTCAGAACTGTGAAAGTTAACAGGTTAAACAAGTTGCCGAAAAGAATAAGGAGACACAGTCCCTACAAAACAGTGTTTTGGTTTCTTACTATCTGCTACTACCTATAGACACCTCAGCACCCTACCCTCCATCTTTCTACCTTACAGCTTATTAGTAGCATAGAGTTCAAACAGGGTGTTTGTATTACCTGCAAGAACTTTAGGAAAATCTATATTATTATATAGACTATATGTTCTAATATAATCTATATTATTAAATTCTAAACACCTCTACCTAAGGTATTCTTAGAAGTCATTAAATCTGAAATCTCTAAATGTTAAAGTAAGGATTCCACTAAGTGTTTGCATCCAGTAACTTCTAGCATAAACTTTCAGCCTAGAACACTGTTCACCTTTTACAGATAGTATCCAGTTCTTTCATAATTAAATTTCAGTGGAAAAAAAACCAACATAGAATCGAAATAAATTATCACCCAGTCAGTGCAGATGAAAATGGGTTAAGCCTTCCTGCAAACCAGACAGATTTATACTGGGAAGAGGAATACATAAAGGAATATATATCAGCTCCCTTGGGAAGTACAATAAAAACAAGGACATATTTCTTTGTTTTTAAGCCATGTTCTCAGAGACCATTGTGCCAGGCAAGTGTTCTTAACTTGCACTCGAGTAAGTACATGTGATGCTATAATTCTAGAACTCTTAATTTGATTTCTACTAATAAGATGCTGCAGCACACAGCAGAGACCAGGTCTTAGCTGTCACTAACCAGTGAAGGGCTGATGTCTGAAACAGGAGAGTACATTGCTGTATATTCATCACATTTACTGTCTTCCCTCAAATGAAAGATAGTCCCATTCCAAACAAAACTTGAAGGCCACTTCTCCCAGTATACACAAGACTGCCTTGTTAAACACACACATGCTGTGCTGATTTTAAGTCTGTGATGCAAGCTTCCACGAGCATTTGTTTCTGTGGGCAAAGCAAATTGGAAACATGACAGATTTCCCTTTCTAAAAGCAATTTAGACTCAACTCTGTGGCACTACAAAAACATACTACTCAATACAGCTTCACTTGTGTGTAGGTTAAGCTAATCAGTATAACCATATCCCATACAGGCTTGGCTTTTGCAGTCTACCCTGTAACAGGTAACACATTCAAAAAGCGGACACAGCAGTAACAGGCTGTCAGCACTACCATCAGAAGAGGTTTTGCTATTTTCAGTCACGTCTCATGAAGAATGCCAGCTCTGACAGCTACAACCAGTGCTGGAGTTGCCGCCCTGAGGTCAGTATGGGATCCACATCTGTTCTGTGCCTCGCAGCTGAGCGTGGGATCCGACCAACCTGACAGTTTGTTCTTCCAAAAAGCAGATGCAATTAGAACCAGACCTGGGCATGAAGCAGTAACTGGTGGGGGGTTCATGAGGAACTACTCTTCAGAGAGAAATGGCTGCTCAGATGTCCAAGCTTTCTCTTCAAGGACTGCTCAGAACAGAGTATATTTATATGGGACCTGTAAAGTCAGTAATTGTCTCAGGATACAGCAGCACAGAATAATCATGTCAGTTAAACATACACTCTTGACGCAAGGATCCCCTACAACCGTGGCACACATGGATAGACACTAAAAGACAGCCAGACTGAGAAGCTAAGAAAGGCCACAATTAATTCTTCTAAAGAGTAAACATTATGTAAGAAAACATGGGATTCTCCAGCCTGCAAAGCATTTTTTCCCCAGTAGTATTCCTGAGCTACAAACACTCCTTAGTAAAAACTAAAGCCACCAGTATTAATACTCTTCTCAGTACAAATCCACAACATAGCTTCATCCTAGCTACAGTAATGAAAATTAACTCTGTCCCAGCTAAAACCAGCACAGATAAATGTGACTCAGCCAGCAAGTTTTTCTTACCCTTGAGAAATGCACTGTATGCTAGTATTTTGTCTATTTCTGTGGTTCTACTAGCCCCCTGAAAACACTCTTCAGAAACAGTGGCACACATTAAGAAGATGCCTTAAGAGTCTTAAAACACAAGAACTCCATCATTACAATTTTGCATGGCGAGACTTTGAAAAAAGCCAAAGCCATGCTCGGGGTTAGTGAAAGGACCTTTACAGAGCATGTCACAGTACCAGATGAGGAATTCTAACATTACAGAAAAAAAGCAGTCTTCCCAAAATTGGTTTTGGCCTTGCTTAGGCTAAAAGCCAAGTGTAAAGTGGTGTATTTTGAACTCAGTCAGCTTATGCAAATGCTGCATTTGTGCCCTCAGAGAGGCAGCTCAAGAGACAAAGTATAACCAAGCTAGAGGATTCCTCTGAGCATAGGTTACCATGTTCTGCAAGGATGGCTCCATGAATTTTAGATTATGTCTCCACAGAGACTGACCTTGCAAAGGATGAATTGGCTTTCCTCTTCTGTTTCCTGCCATAAGCACCAATGAAGACGAAATGGGCTGTTTGCTACATTTGTTGGTTATCTCTCCTCCAACCTGAATATGACAATGCTTGTCCAGCTGCCAGCTTCAGGTCCTAGCTCTTGTCTTTTTTTTTTGTTTCTGGTTTGTGTGGAGTTTTCTCTCTCTTCTGCTTCTTTTTACTAGATTCAAGGTCTACCATTTCCATTATGCTAATATTCTTACAACAGCCTGCTTCCAGAAGAAATTCAGACTTAGGACCAATCTCTATATGACTGAGAGGAAGATGCCCAGGAGTCTTCCTTAGGATAACTGATCAAGGATATCACACTGCTGAAAGGGGAAGACCTTGTAGAACTGCTGCTGCATGTATCACAAAGTAACAGCAGAAACAGGCTTTCACAAGACTTGATCTGAAGAGGATGCATGAGACAAAATGCCATTTGGTGAACAGAAGCAAATATCATGGTACATGCCTGTTAACCATCAACTGAAAATCCTGCTAAGGTTTTCCCAGAATTACTTGGGATAGTACAACTGTATCTATACTACCAAAAGTAGTACGACAGACAAATTTAAGAGACAATAATGAAGTTCACTGACCTATGCTAGAAGTGGAGATGGGAATTATGCACTGCAACCACAGTAGAGTGATTGTGCTCTTTTGCTTTTAAAAGGGCTAATATAGAAGATTTTAAAATCTGTCACTGTAATTGCCTCTTTAAAAAATAAGAAATACTTAACTTATAATTTAAAGTACAAAGATAAGAAACAAATGGAGATCAAATACTTCTCAATTTCTTACTTCTCACTTTGTGATAGTCTAAGTCGTTCCTTCGTACTCTGCATTCCTGATTCTGATCTAATGAACACTTCCTCCCCTTTCACACCAAGCCAGTGAGTATCTGCACCACAAATTTCAGACACTTCCAATAAAACACTCATACCATTTCAAACTGTAGAGGACAAAAGCACACAGGACAATATCCATGAACAAGAACAAAAACCTCAAAAACACCAGACCCCAAATCTCCTTCTGTTTTTCAAGTTGAGGTCAACCTGTTCACAAGTTCTCACTTCCTCTGAAGGAAACAAGTATACTTCGATTTCCCTATGTTTGTGTCTAGGGAACTGCTGTTGCTGACAGAGACAACAGCAAGTACATCCCCTGGGACTCTTTCATTATTCATTCCAGACACCTGTATAGAAATGCACAAAACATGTCTCCATTGCCACTTACAATTACCACTCGACTGGAATATCTTAGTACCTTTCAGGAAAAAACTACCACTGCACAGATGAAAGACACCCAAGTCAATATTTAATTAATTGTGCTACAAAACCTGAGAGCTTAACAGGTCAATTTGTTCTAAGACTTCAATTATTTCAAAAATAAGTGCAGTCATATTTTACAACAGTAAAAGCATTCCAAGTATTTGATTTAAAATTAAAAATAACAAAACTAAGCCAGACAGATCTCCATGACTGGCATTTGCAGCGTAGTGGACCCATGCAGAATGCCAGGTCTATTTAAAAGGCAGTGCATAGCATGGAGAGGGCAGGAAGATGCATCAATCTCAGTAGTTAACAAGCAGATTTTTGGTGGTGGTGTTGGCTTTTTTCCCCACTTCTTAAAGCTTGGTTTGAGCAATGCTTGCAGTCCTGTTTCAGCTCCATACTGCTGGTCCCCTTCTAACACCTCCACCTGTGCCAGACACCCCCTGTGCAGGCTCAGAAACCACCTGCAAACCTGCTGAGGATCCTTAAGGTGATCTGCAGGGGTCTCAGGATCCTCTGCCCCAGGGAAAGCAGGGACGAAAGTAAATCAGGGGCAACACGGCACTTGGGGTCCCAACAGAAAACAAACCGTAGCTGCTGAAGGCGAGGTCAGCGCGTTTCGTAGTCCTGTCTGACACACTGTGGTCTTTTGCTCAGAGTGGAGAGACACCAGTGAACAACCGTGGCCGTAATGGGGTTTACAGGAAGTGACAGCAATATGCACTCAGAAGTGAAGCCTCCTCTCAGTATAATTCAGCAAGGTGAAAAACAAGCAGCCAGCTTAAGCTGGTTAAGGAACATTCAAAGTCTGAGGGAATTTGAATTTCAGTGAAGAACAGATTTTACCTGGGGGTGAAAAGGCATGTGTGGGGTGGGGAGGGGGTTTAAAATGGAAATGCTGTCAAAGCTTTAACTGTAACATAGCTAAAAGGTTGTGTAATTACCATTATATATAACTCCTGCAGAAATTTAAGGGAAAAAAACCCCACCTTTACCTTTGTTCCAAGACAAATTGTTCTTCTGCTTCAGATCTGCTAAAGCACTTCAATTTTACCTTGAGAATACAGTCCTGAGGTATTTAATTACCCTGTCAAGACCACTAAATGGTCTGGCACCATGCCCCCTCGCTCAATCTTAGCCGATTGATAGCATCAGTAAGACTCAGTAGCTTTAATTAAACCTCCAAATAGGATCCCCTTTTGCTACTCACTCGATAAATGTTCTTTAGAGCTGGAAGAAAAAAATTGAGAAGGCAAGGAGACTTTCTCTCACCTTCACAGCTCACTTGCCTCTGGTATTTTAATAGACTTTTTACACAACTCATTCCATTGCTCCCCAGGGACATCAGGTAATGAAAAAATTACTACAAAAAGTGACACTACCAAAATTTTCCTCTACAACTATCAATGGTGAAGACAGGAACAGTATCAATCTTTTACCAGTTGCACTAACTCAGAAATCAAATTACCATGTTTCTTTTTCTCAGCACTGTTATTTGCCATTGGGTGTACAGGGTGTTTTAAGTCACCGGCAGAAGTAGTTCATAAGGGTGGAAATCTTGAGCAGTTAACAGATAATTCCTTTAAAACGAATCTTACTGTAAATCTGAGTAACAGTTCAAGGCACCAAGTGAAACTGCCTTGCATAATGACAAGTTTCAAGGACAGTCTGCCTCAGAGGACACTAATGAAGTTGTGGCACATCCCTTACTCCAAGTTTTCCCTTGCTATGCTGCACTTCAGGCATTTGTAAAGGTGATAGTCCAATTTTCACCCTACAACTGAAGACCTAGCCAGTTCTCAATACACATCTTTCTACAGCAGGGCAGTTAACAAGGGGATGACAGCGAAGCAGGACATCTGTGCCTGTCGTCAAAGAATTTGTCAAACTTCATTCCAACAGGAGTTGGCAGAATACTACATGTGAAGCTTTTCTTAAATATATGCAAAGATATAAAAGAGTGGGAAGAAAACCTACAGATTTAATACTTTAGATAAAATATTTCTTACATCTCTATTCCCCAGACAGGTAATAATTACCCATGTAAACATCCTAATAGCCCAAAGAATTTAAAAGAGAAGGAAACCTTACTAAATCTCATTTTTAAGAAACACTAGCTAGGTAAAACACAGCTAGATAACCAATGCTATCTTCTAAAAAAAAGGACAACTCCTGAGCCTCTAGCCAGAACAGGCTGTTTTCTTTCCCTTTCCCAACACACACTTACGTGTATGTCTACGCACGGATCACCAGTGTCAGTGGGCAAGATGCTGCGGCTCTGCCACTTCAGGTCCCTGTGCCCGGAGAGCTGGGGACAGACAGCAGGAAGCTCCTGGGCCCCAGAGCAGCTGGGAAGGGAGGCAGGAGCACCGCATTGCTGCCACCTGCAGACTCCCCTCAGCAGCTACCACCCACAGATCATCATCCCCATCACTCAGGCCATCTAGCATCCACGGAGGGAAGCCAAAGACTTTCCTGTGAGCTCCTGCCACCCCAAATAATCTGGGTAAAAGCTGCCTCTTGCTCAGCATCTTGAACGGCTCTACACGAGTTCAAGGACAGACCATTTGTTTGCTCACTCCACTCCGGGAGAATCTTACTACACTTTGCTAATGTACACCACTCAGATATCCCTATTCAGATAATCTCGCAATAAAAATTCACCTTTTTTTTTTTAAGTTGTGTTCCCAGGAGCAAGGGGAGGGGAAGCCTCCATTTCCCCTCTCCCAAGCAGAAGCCAAGCCAACATGCACTGAACCTTCTTATCACTACGTGCAAGCCAGTGACTTGTATGCTGTTTGTTCCTCTAGGTTTTCCACATCTGGGAAGAACTGCTCCCTCCAGGACAACCCAAATGAAAAAAAGAGTCATGGACAAGTGATTTCTAGGCCCAGAAATCCCACATTTTCACTGGCTCTTACATGGAAGACAGCCAAAGTGCTTCCCACCAGCGTCTTCTTCCAAAATAAGCCACAAAAAAAAAAGTGTTTTACCTCTAAGATACAACTGGTATTCACACTGAAGTTGCACAATTAAATGAAACCCAACCTGCACAGGCTACCTGCAGTACAAATAAGTGTTTATATTTCAAATAAACCGCCGACTACGTTACAGAGGGCACCATCTATTATGTGTCAAACTGCCCAGCAGAGGGGTCTAGGTATCAAACACACCCAGATGTGCTCCAACATCAATGTGCACCCACCCCACAGCTTTTATACACAGGTCAAATCGGAAGTTAGAGATTTTCTGTATTTTGGTGAAGACAACATCATTTCAGCTTGTGACAACTCAAATGTTTGTTTTCTTTAGCTCATGACATCTAAGGCACAAATACCTGAAAATTTACACATAAGTTTTAGTCTCACTGCAGAGGTCACTACCTGGTTTTGTTTAGAACCAGAAGTCTATTTTCACAACCTGGGAGAGCAGGAAAAGAGCACCAGTGTCATCACACCCATCTGCCTGCTCCATTTTCACTTTTTCCCCCATACTTTTTTTTCCTCCCACAATCAATTTTTAGTGGCAGCAATACAGTGACTGTTTGCATTAATCACTTTGCAAGGTGAAAGAAGATTAAGATTTCATAAACTGGTAGCATAAAGTATAGCACTGGAAACCCCCTTAAGGGATCATTTTGATCTGGGAGACCTGGCTGGATTCTCTACAACAACTGGCTGGCTATAGAGTCACCAGAACTTCCAACTCACCAGCCTGGACAGATGCATACTATTTTTGTCCAATCCAAGACATTAAATGCAAAGATACAGTGTACCTGCAATACTACTGGAACACAAACCTATTCCCTTTCTCACCACCTCACAAAAGACAGCTTCAAAAAACCTGGAGCACAAAACTTTCCTCAATTTCCTCCCGAAAACAGAAAATGGGAGACACTGCCCTGTGGGCAAGATGAATGCTGGAAGCATATAGGGAGCTTTCTGCAGCAAAGCATCTGTGTCTCTCATCCATTGTTAGTGAGCCATGATTCACCACTTGTTAAACAGCAGTTTTTAATTTTCAAATCCACTTTATTACATCTTATGAATCCAGAACAGGGAGGGCATTCTACCATAATTATTGCCTTTTTTTTTTGTCTCAGTCATCTTTAAGTGGCTGTACACTGCTTTTGAAGTTCAAACCTTTTTGAAGGTGAGCTTTGTCTTCTGACTCAAACATGATCCTCGTTAGAGGGCAGTCACTATCCGACTGCTCAGCCAGCAAACCCTGCTATTTAATGAGGAAGAATGGGCTGCTAGGAACACGGACTGCCTTCAGGCACCAACACCTGTGAAACGTGTTCAAAAGTCTGCATTCCCTGGTAAATTTTATTTCATCTCCTCTCTCTCAAAGATTTCAGAGCCCAAACAATTGGTCAAATGAATATCCCCACCCTTCTGATAATGGAATGAAACAGCACTGCCTTGCTTCATCTACTGAGATTTCTGTTTCTAGAAGTTCAAGAAACTGAATCTAGTAAATAATAGATGCAGGACCTACAGCACAAAGAACCAGGAATCCTAAACATTAAGAGACCTAGGGACTAGAATCTTAGGAGTCCAGTAATTCATAGATAACCAAAATGGTTATTTCAGCAGTTCATTTTAAAGATTTGTAAGAGAAACAACACACTAGTGAACAAGAGAAGGACATACTAATAAGCAAGTTATACCATCTTTGATAAAGTAAGGAGGAAGCATATAGTGCAGTGTTCAGACTATACGCAATATCGCATTTCTGCAACTAAAGAATTCAACTATTTCTCAGTTAAAACAATTCAAGCTCACTTGTAAAATGTCATCAAGTGCATTAAAAAAATCAGAATAGTCTATACTTAACCATAATCTACCTCTCTAGATCTAAATGGACTACAAAGGACTAACCATCTGCTAGGTAGTGAAGCCCTAGTCTACTGACATTATGGCCCTAATGAAGAAGCCCTAATGTCTACTGACATTAGGAGAATGCTTACATTTAGAAAGGGAAAATGGATTATTTATCTGACAAACAAGCAGTCAAAATACTTCAGTTTCTTCAAATCATACTTACTTTTATGGTTTTAGTTTGAAGTCTCAATCCATTCAGAGTGTTGATAGCTTTTTCAGCATCCTTGGGGTCAATGTAGTTCACAAAACCATAACCCAAGCTCTGTCCTGATTAAAAAGAAGAGCGATCATTAGTACTCAGATGCCACACAAGGGATAGCTCAAGTGTTTAAAACCTATACAGACACACTGAGCAAAAATTGCTTATGGTAAAGAACAGTATCTGCCCCGCTCACAACACCTCATTTTTCCAGTAAGGTCAGTGTTGTTTTAACTAGCTTCCTCAACTCCCATGGACTGCCCTAAGTTCAACACAGAAATTACTAGAGACCATTTAATGAAAGACAAAAATTGCTATGCAAAATAGGTTCAGGAGTTTGCTATCTGTTAGAGACCAGAGAAAGCGAAGGAGCTTCAAAGTTCAGAGGCTATCAAAAATCCACTACTCGCATTTGAACTTTTTAATTGAACACAAAGTATCATGGTAAAATTCTAGACCAGTGCTTGAAAATGAGGTTTTTTGGTTTGGTGGTTTTTTTTTTTCCAAATATACTTCAATATCTGAATTTGAGGCAAATTTGAAACCAAACATTTCTACAGATGCTTTTCACACACTAAAGAGCCTCTTGGTAACAAGAGGTTTAAACACTCATTTTGTTCCTATATTCAAAACAACTGGTACCAAGTAACTGCTCACGAGTTAAATGACATCCAAAGATGCAAAATTTTCAGGTTCTTTTAGCACCGGTAATTCAGATGATAGATGGGCAGAAAGCATTTTTAACTAACTCTTAAATTGCTGAACCACAGCCCATTCCTAACAGCGTATTCTGCTCAAGCACTTTCAAAACACTTGAGTGTTACAGAGGATAAACAGCATTACATAACGTACAAACTGCAAATTCATGTATTGCTGAAGATGAAGGCACCTGTGCTGAATCAAGTTCTGTATGCCATCTATAAAGCATGTATTTAAGTAGTACACAATGCAAAAAACCCTGCAAGTTTGTAATTGATTAAGACAAGAGGGTTTATAACAAGCTGCCACTGCTGGCATTCATAATTCTGTACAAATTAGTCTCCACAGCACCAAAACTGGACACCACCACCCCCACACTACCCCCAATTTTTCCCAATCTCCTCCTCCAAAAGCACACAGAAATAAATTGCCTAGATGAAGCTGTGAACATGAAAGTATAAGGAAAGTAATTAACAAAATACGTCCGAAACTCAACTCCCCAACACCCTGCTCCAGACAACCCTGCTCTGAGCAGGAGGTTGGACTACATGAGCTCCAGAAGTGACTCCAACCTCAGCAACTCCGTATTTCCCTAACAAGCAAAATGGAAATAGGCAGAAGTGTTTCCGTATGCATCTACTGCTCTACACAGATATAGCTAAGTTCCTTACCCTAGAAGTGCCTTTTTCCTTATTAGTTTGGTTACAGTAGAGCAATTTCTGTACCTGCAATTTCACCTCCATCACTCCCACTGTCTGCATAAAACTCTTCCCATCTGCATCTCCAAAAAAAGAACTTAAAGGAATGTCTTTTTGAGCACAGCTTTTTAGACTTCTCCTAATACGGAAATGCTGGGTTTTGGTGTTATTATTCATTTCCTAGGGAGGAACCCATTTAAACCACAACCTTAAAAGACATTAAAATCTGTAAGAGCAAAATATTTCATCTAGGGTATTCCCAATACACTACTCACTAATTCCACAGTGAAGTGTAAAAGATGTGCAGAAATTATTTCTACTACCCACTCTCTTCATGTGATCTGTTTTTCACATTAACACTACCCAGATCACAGCAGGCAAACAGCATACCCAGCCGATAAAAAGGGTATCATTCATGACCAGTTCTTCCGCAAACATTCTAGCAGTTGAGCTTGATAATTATTAGTAGACTAACCTAGGAAGCACAAAATCCAGTCATCTATTCAGGACAGTCTGAACTCATTTCTGCAGGTTTATTCTGCAATTAAAAAAAGCTTTCACTGTGAGCTGGTGAAACACCAAGGCAGGTCACCCAGAGATACCTGAAGTGTCATTCCTGGTATACGATACTCCAGAGATACTCCAAGTCTGACTGGATGTAGTGCTGGGCAACCTGCTCAGGGAGAACCTGTCTGAGGAGGGGGAGTTGGCTAGTGGCTCCACAAGTCCCTTGTTTCCTCAATGATTACATGATTCAGTTTTGTTTAATTTGGGCTACCATCCAGAATTCAATCCAAAGGCCTTATATATTTGAAAAGGTTTAAGAAAAAGGTATGCCTTCTCAGAGGCTGAAATTTTGCCTGAAGATTTAGTGGTTCAATTACACACTACCAATAATTCAGAGTCAGAAATCACTTTTTCCAGAGCAGCACATGAGAAAGATGAATCTTAGCTCTCAACAAGCAGTACAAATAATTGGAAATTGATCCTGATTTCTGGAATCAGATGCTTATGGGACCATTCTGAAGTCTTACTGCTTAAGGGAAGATGCTTGTCTAAAAGGTTTGCCAGTTCACATATATATGGCTGAGTTTTAGAAAATCCAGACAAGCATTTCACAAAATGCAGCAGAAGCAGCTCTTTCAAACAACACATCAGCTATCTCAATTATTGCAAATTATGTTTGACAGCTGGCAGTATTTCTGACTTTGTGGGAAAGTGCCAAGTGCATTACAAGAACATAGAAGCTCAGTCCTTCCCAAGTGTTTTACTGAGGTACGGGACTTCAGTCCAATCTTACACTAGTACCACTGTAGCTGTACAAGCCAGAGGGAAGTCTCATCTGAAATCCACAGTCAGAGGGAGAGAGCAGCATAACCACTGCACACAAATTACTCAGACAAAATTAGAGATAACTGGCCAGCAAAATCTAAACAAGTTCTCCTTCTGTGCAGCTTTTTCCCCCACTCAATGTCTAAACATTTTACTTTCAAGACAAGCCAAGTAGATGCTAGATGCACTTAAAATCAAACCAGCCACCACTTAGAATATCTAAAAAGGGGAAAAATCATTATTTAATAATAGCAATGACTACTTTGTATTTCCTTAAGCCACAAATTAAACTGAACACTGACAGAAGACAGCTCAGCAATTCTGTGACTTTTCTACACCAAACTCCATTTGCCAGAACAGAAATCTGCAGCACACAAAGTTGTTTCCAAGTCTAACACACTTAAAGCAGATTAAGTGTCTTGAGGCCGCAACAGGGTGGTAGAAGAAAGTAAATCTACAATTGTCCACAAGTTAAATAATACTCAGATTTAAATGTATACCAAAAAGCGGCTTAGTCTCCTACTGGTTTAAGACAGGGTCTGCTCCACCTGGCTCTAGCCTCAGCTTTGTTTTTCCAACTTGTGCTTAATGACACTACAGTCTGAAAATCATCTGACACCTCTCCAGGTTAGCTGTACTGGTGCTCGGGCTACCACTCCATGTTGAGATAGTCTGAATATCCAGTTCAGCCTCTCCTAGATCTTCGAAATTATGGCCTAGTCAACCTCACCACAGACAAGAAGCTATCCATGCACATCAGCTATTTATTCCATAACTCAAACCTATGAACAGTATTAAATTTAGGTTATCCTAAAAAAAAGGAGTGACAGTTTCAACAGTTTTTGTGAGTAGTTATATGTGCAAGTAAGAAAATGCTTGTGCAAATTAAAGGGTAATTTCTTAGATAATACCTTTTTTTTTTTTGGCATTACAGTCAATATAGGGAATGGATTTTGAGAGAAGAGGCAAAAAATAATACAGTAACATTAAATAAGAAGCAAGGGAAGAACACAGCGATTCAGTACTTAGGAAAGAAAAGTAGACAGACTTCACAGGCACCAGCCAGCAAAAGACCAAAAAGGTTTCAAGTAGGAAAAGGGAAATAAACAATTAAAGTACAGCCATGGTCACGATGCTCCTGAATTCACTACTGTGACTTGAAAAACATCACTTTTTCCCTTCAAAAAGGGACAGGCTCTAATTCACAATACTTATCAAAGGAAGAACCACAAATAGACTAGTTCTATCCTGCCCAAGTTGTTTCACAAGTATATACTTGTTTACTGTAAACAAAGTCCATTTTAATACTGTACACAGCTGTAAAAGCACAAACAAAATATTCTGGTATACAGCATTGAGTCCCAAATGGCTGCTACCCATAGAGGAAACAGTCATGTGAAGTAGGTGCGATAGAAGCCATGTTGTCCATTCTTAGTGGCTTGCTTTTAAAAGTAACAACAATATTCCTTAAAGCAGAATTGAGTCCTTTTAAAATAACTGGTAAAGTAACATTTTCCTCCTTCTCACAACTAAACCATTCAACTTTCTAAATAGGAATAATCTCACTGTAGAACTCATATGAAGGGGCTCCTAAATTATTTACAGCAACTGCTTCAACGTTCTCAAGGAGACAGGTTATAGACAGTTTACATCCTAGTACAGCTGCAAGAACTGAATTCTAGAAGTAAATATCATGACGAAGACTTAGGTTGGACAACTGGAGATGTGACAAGTGAAGAAATGGCAAAAAGACAGAAAAACTTAATTAGTTGTTTAGCAAAATTCAAGCCAAGTCTATTTTTTCCTTAAGGTAATTTAGGATTGTGGGATTAAAAAAAAAAGCATCACTGCACTGTACACTTCGATGAGGCACAGCTATTTACACCATTCAAGAGTTTACTGCTTAATTCCTGAATGCTCAAAAGCAATTACGAGCCAGCTCACTTCACTTGATCACCCTGCAGAGCCCTCATGAGCTTTAGGAAGAACAGATCTAGAGACAAGGTAATTTCTCCTATTGCCCTGTCATTACAATGGAGAGAGAAGCAAGAATTGGTGACAGAAAAGTACTGAAGCTGTCTGAACACTGATGCCTCTTAGATCCTAGGAAAGTCCTCTGCTGGGGAAGTGTTCATGCATGAAACACTTGGTTTCATCAAACAGCCTAGGTGTCCTAAGGCATCCCCAAGTTCAGTGCTGGGAGACCGTCCCGTGAGACCTGTCACATAAGAACAGAGATTGCTCTGGATAGGACAATTAATAGGACATTCTCAGGGAATAGTGCAGAGCAACAGGTCACCTATTTTCCTGCTGGTTGCTCTAAAGGTTTCACTTGAAGCCCACTTACACTGTAAATACAGCTCATCTTCATTTGAAGGGGGAACGAAGGGACATCACTTGTTTCTCGCAGTGTCTGCTGCCATTCTCAGCTGCATACTTCGTTATCAATTCAGACATCATACATTCTGATTACAAGATGAGGGACAATTATTTTTCTGGCTTGAAATGAAGTGTTTGCACTCTAAAAGCCGGTGGTGCCTTCTTGCTACTCTGTCTACTGACAGACATTTTAAAGGGCTGGACTGCTAGATGTGATCGCCTGTCCAGGGCAGCAATTTATGCCCCAGCTGGACTGAGGGCAGCATCTCTGAATAGCAGTGAACAGACAAATGCAGGATAACAGGACAAAGGTTTTACTCTCCCTAGAAAATCTATACATAATTACCACTTCTTACTAGCTTGCTCTTCTCAAATCATTTTTACTGCATTTAAGTTTCTCTGGGAAATCCAGAACTTTATTTCCAAGCAGTAATTCAGCTACACTAGAATATAAGAAAAAACTTAAAAGACATTGCAAACTAAATTATCTACCCCCACCAAGCTTGTTTTCTTTCCAACATCATTAAGGAGTTACACAAACAACTGTACCAGGTCATTTAGCACAACCACACCAGGCCAGCGATTAAGATGTTTTACATCCTCCCCTCTCAACCTCCCTGGGAACTGGCCTGCCTTGACAACTTTTCTTGCAAGAAAAAGTATTTGCCAACCTTGATTTCCTTCCTTTTTCTCTTTGGAAGCAGCTGCAACAGCCACAGACAGCAGCTGGTTTTCTAAAGCTTTAATATCACAGAATGGTTTGGGTTGGAAGCAACCTTAAAGATCATCCAGTTCCAACCCCCCTACCATGGGCCAGCTCTGCCACAACAGCTACAATTCCTCCATGCTGCAGTTCCAAAAAGAAAGACCAAAGGGATAAGAGACTTCAGATCAGACAGTTTCATGGAAGGCCAAGGTAAAGAGATTATCTCCCTTTCAGTACTACACCTGTAAACCTGGAAAACAGGTGAAAGTAAAAAAAGTGGGACTACAGCAGTTAACAAGGAAACTTCTGTAACTAGATGGATATGCAGGAATGTCTCGTGTAGCTGCTCCCTCCTGCAGTGGATGCCAGTCTATTTGTAACAGACCTTGGAGTGCAGAATGGCTGTAAAACGCTTCTGTTTGTATTTTCAGCCTAGAAGCTACCACTCAGTTTCAGGAGGAACATTCCCTAAAGCCTGTAGGCACCTCAAAACCAAGAAGAAATACTATTTCAGACACAAGCGCCACAGGCAGCATTTTCAACAGCTCTTTACTCAGTGCTTCTGGGCTGGATGCATAGTAAGGGAGAAGTCAGTCATCTGAACTACGCAGTCCTGCTAACAAGGGTTTTGCCTGAAAGTGCTCAAGTGTCATTTACAATCTGTTACACCTTAAAGGAAAGGCAAACAAGTATGAACTTTAACTTAACATCTGTTAAATAAGCCCTTTCAAAAGCTGCTTCTGAAGCAGTGAGAGCTGTATGGCGCAGCAGTCCCTACAAGGTTACAGATGCACAGATAACAAGTGATGCGTTTTCCGTAGGTCTCACAACATTTTATCACTCCTGAGAAAGAATGCATATGGCTTTCTGCAAAATATTGTGAGTAGAGCGCAGCTGATTAGTATGGTAGTTTTATTTCGTGACCAATTAAAGCAGCTTGGTAAATTACTATCTTATCTGAATGATTTTTAGGCGGAAACATCAAGTCTGACCGCAGGAATTTCTGGCCTAGATCAAGCCTAATTATCTCCTGCTGTCCAGTTATCTCCTGAATCTGTGTCCTCATGATTCTCCTCCCTAAATAGATACTGCTGAAGATAATTTCCCTCCACGCATCATTGTCTTCCCAAACAAAACCTGGAGCCAGTATTGTGCAACTTGATCTTCTCCTGAGCATACAGCTGTTTTTTTCAGCAGTGCTCCATGAGTACGCAATGGTATTAATAGCAGATGACTAACAGGTGCTGAAAAACCAGTAACTTTGGAATTAGAAGAAGAATTTCTACTGTTGCATTTCTTGGCGGAGTCACCGACTGGCAGGATTTGGACATGCCCTCCCTGCTGGCATGAACCAGACCTTTTAACGAGGCAGCAAGAGGCCTTTGCAACCTTGGCACACCCACCACAGGAGGGAGCCCTTGGCTGCTCTCAGAGCTGTGGAAGACTCAGCGCAGGGGCTGAGCAAGCTACCTTTCAGAGGAATCGTTGATTCAGTTACCACAGGGCTCAGCTAATCCTGCTCCTTGCCTGGAGTTCTTAAGCATTCTTGCAAAGTCTGCAGGCCAAGTACAACAGACAAAGATTTCAGATAATTGTTTTTTTTTTCTGAAAACCAACAAAAAAGAGCCAAAACTAATACCACAATCAGTTGAGCTCTCAAAACCTTCACAGTATGTACTCAAGGTCTCTAAGATAACACTGAATGAGTTCTGTGAAACCAACTGGTTCATTTTAAGGAGCAAGCACAGCTAGGTTTGCAAGTTCTACCTCCCTTCTTCCATTTGCTGATCTCTTTTAACAGGTAGATGTAAGAGAAGTCCTACTAAGTAAGCATTATCAACGCTAACTCTTAAAAGAAGTCCAAAACTGTAAATTTCAAATTATCATCCTGTTATGCATATGAAATAAAACCCAAAAAACGCCACCCAGAACACTTACATTTGGTTAATAACACATCGGAAAACCAGTACATATCACTAAGCTATAAGCCAGTTTCATGGTGTACTACAAAAATTTACCACAAACGCACTAATCATACTCTGGAAAACTAAAAATCTCAATAGCAAGTATTACATATTCATACATTTACTTTCCACAAAGGGCAATCAAAAAAATTAAGATAAGCAGGCATTTAAAAAAAAAATAGGATTTTTTCACAATAGTATTAGATTTCAGTATAGACTTTTCAAACATTTCAGGATATTTCAACTTCTAAAAAAAGAGATCTTAATTCATTGCTTTGAAAAAGAACCAGAAAGAATTACAATATCATGCAGAAGAAATTACAAAAAAGCCCATCTTCCAAAAAAACTACATATTATTTACATCAATATATGACAGTAGCTATTAGCTATTGACTCCAATACTTGAAGGGGGCTACAAGGAAGCTGGGGGGGACTTTTTACAAGGGCCTGTAGTGACAGGACAAGGGGTAATGGGTTTAAATTGAAAGTGGGGAGGTTTAGATCGGATATCAGGAAGAAATTCTTCCTGGAGAGGGTGGGGGAGCACTGGGACAGGTTGCCCAGAGAAGCTGTGGATGCCCCATCCCTGGAAGTGTCCAAGGCCAGGCTGGATGAGGCTTGGAGCAACCTGGTCTAGTGGAAGGTGTCCCTGCCCATGGCAGGGGGTTGGAACTAGATGGTCTTTAAGGTCCCTTCCAACCCAATCCATTCTGTGATTCTATGATTCACCTAAATAATGAAGCCTAGGAGCTGAAATTCTAAGCCTGCAGACAGAAACTGTAAGAATTCTAGCAGACTAAGGACTTGATTTTTAATAATTTAACTTCAGGTACTTAGGCTGCCTTCAGTGCTTTACTCCAAGATCTGGTCTCCTAATACTTAAGAGTGCAGATGTGTTCCCTGACCAGCACACAGAACTAGACGTGGCACTGCATAAAAGACACAGCATTATGTTAATATCAACCTAAAAACTGCCACTAGTCACAGCCCACAATGTCCTAAAGGCAAGCCAGTGTGGCCACTGGAAAGATCAACAGCACTTCTGGCCTGTAATGAAGCATTACAGATACAGGAGTAAGAAACTCTCAACCCTTTTGTCTGAATTTGCAAATCAAGGCAGCAGAATGCTCCACATCACCATAGGGTGATCCTTCTGAGTGACAAGCCCACAGAGCACTCATGCTCCAAAATAGAGGGATCATTCAGCTCTTTTTCTGAAAAGTTACTGCATCTTCAGAGATCATTATCAGCTGCATCTGATTTAAGGCACCAAGATTACCACAGATTTGACACTGGATAAGGCTAAAAGCACACACCCTGACATGCAATTCATTTAACTGCAGAACTACTTAAAAACTACCTACACAGATATGGTCTCTGTAACAAGGGCTAAAGGAATAAGCACAGAATACCATCTGTGTTACTTTCTTCCCATTTACTTTTAACATATTGTTCAAGTTACACAGCCCTTTCAAGCTTGCATTAAGGCTTGAACCACATTTTCAAAGCTGCTTCAGCAAAATGAGGGAAACCACATGAACCACTGAGCAATTCCCAATTTAAATGCAGTTTGCTTGTAGTTCCAGTAGATGGATTCTATTTACTGAACGTTCATAACTCGTACACCGAGCTAGCAAGTTAGGCAGCTTGGAGGAAAACACCCGTAAACCACAATCACTACTAGATTTCAGTATTTGATACTTCAATGCCTGTTTCTCCCAAACCCAGTCTCTCAGCTATTGCTCTGCATCTGGAAAAACAGGAAGTTAAAGACTGAATGAAGAGGACCACACACTGATCCAAGTACTTGACAGTTCATCCTGCCATACAGTAAGATTACGCCTGTAATTAAACAGCTATAAGTTATCCTAAAAATCAGGATTTTTCAGGAACGAAACTGAAGTTTCAGCTAAGTTCCATCCTCTTGCCTTACATCTTGCATGGTTCTTCAAATGCAAGGAGGACAATCATCTGCTGCTTCATCAAAATAAGCTTGTTGATGTCAGGTACAAAAATGAGGGTGCAGCTCTGGTTCTTCCCTACAGCAGAGAAAGTTGAGAGTAAGGGGTGTTGTGGATGCCAGCATTTACGTGAACCTGACCAAAAGACGTTCAGTGAGCCAGAAGGGACATGAACTGAGTGTTACTAACAGCGACATCGTGTCCAAAGAGGAAATCTGCAAAACCAGGAAGCAGGGACTGTGTGCAAAGGTGTAAGGTTTTGCACAAGCAGAATTAACAGGGAACTTGCTCGTGGACACTACAGGAGGCTGAACATGGGTAGTCTTGCCTGCTACAGACTCTTGTGTTCAGACGTAACTAGTGAAAACCATGAACTGCTTAAAATAACTGACCTAGGGAGCATCCTGTCTGACAATCTACCTAGCCATATTGCAAGTAGAAGGCCCTTACTATGCTAAGGTGAAAGTATACCACAGAATTTGCAAAATCAGCTACTTTTTTGAAGGCTGGCTTTACCCTGTAATTTTTACCACTATGAAGAGACACGTTCTGTGCAACTGAGTTTTTATCTTGCAGTGGATTTGTTCCTTGCCAGGAATACAGCCAGCAGTGTTCAAATATTCTCCGCTGTTGTACTACTCATTCCCGTTAGATAATAAGCAGGTGGATAAAGCATTGTGTTCTACTGCTGGGATGTTTAGAAGCAGTTCAGAAAAGAAGGTGTTAGTGCAGTACTTTGCGCATCCAGATAAAACACTAGCACAACCCTTGGAAACTGATTTTTTTCCCAAACTTCACATTAACACATGTTTATGTGTTAACCCCCACAACTATTGTTGGGGTTTTTTGTTTCTTTCAGATGCTATCTGCTCCTTAATCTGAGTTTTGAAAGACATCCTGAAATGTGGTGTGATGAAGAGTTTGAAAACTATTTCCAACACCTTCCCGGCCTCCCCCTGGGGCACATTTTGCAAAAGTTAACCTGCCGTGTTGCTTTCAGTCATGTGGGGTTTTTCTCTGGTATTTACTGATGACTGAAAAACAATAACAAAATGATAAATTGCCATCAAGAGATAAACTCCTTCCCTAACCTAAGTGTTAACTGTCAACTCAAGAAATAAATCCTTGCAAGGACGTCAAAGGGGAATGTCCTTCTTTCTGTTTTAATAGCTGTGATTAACAAACAAGAACAACCACTAATCTGCAATACCGTGAAGCAGAAAACAAGCCGTTCCTCACCGTAGCTGGTAAATACACACAGGAAAAGGATACACTGAGAAAAGCTGACATTTTCATTACCTGAAACTAAAACGTCTTCACAAAATAATTCTTACAGGAACACTGCAAAATGATTCCAGAAGGAAACTTTTCGGTATTTAAAAAAGG
>NW_010273945.1:36279-50954 GCF_000690775.1 Eurypyga helias
GGTGTGAGGCAGAATAATCTGTATGCCTTGCTATAGATGCAAGATCTCATAACCATTGTACAGCAACATTAGGCTTCAAACGTGCTTCAAGAAGTGCTGTGGCTTAAGGTGCATGAAGCCACAGGTACCAGAAAGACCAGGAGGAAAAATAAAAAAAAAAGAGCAACTTTTATCTTTATTAGCTCCAGAAACTAAGAAAAACAAAGGTTCCTTCTGTTTTAGTGAACTCAAATAAGAAAATGTAAAAACAAAGTAACTGAAACCACTAATAGTGTGAAAAGTTTGAACATAACTATGTATTTGATAACTCTGCAAGTTGCTAGATTTACGAAGATCACTAAAGGAATCATAAAACAAAATGCAGGATATAAGCTGTATTTGTGTCTTATTTTCCCCTTCCGTGTGTACTGAAGTATTATGTCACCGAAAACAGAGGCTTGTACATTTTTCTTCTGTTGCCTAATACAACTTTCTACCTACTTCTACTCACACTTGGCATACTCCAGGAAGACAAATAATCCACAGAAAACAGCATAATAAATCCTGTTCTGCTGCTGTGCACCAAGAAACATGTCAGCCTGGCAAATCCATATTGTAGGAACTGCCAGTTAAGTGTGCCATGATGAAAGAAAATAAAAAGTAGTAATAGTGTTTTCATCTAGCAAGGTAAGCAGAAAGTTCCTTACATGTACTTAAGGTCTTGGTGCTATAATGCAATAGAGTAGGTGCTTCAGTACCAAATGGACCAACCACGAACCGGTCAGGACCGACTGCATCATGAAGTCTTACTACGCACTACTCTGCTGGCAGTGGCCAAGAGGAAACACCCGCTTCGTGTAGTGATACCCATGTCCTCATAACCCACCTGACATCCCTGGGCTGGAAGGGGTTCAGGGTGTGCAGGTCACTAACACTGAGGTACACTTCACGGAAAGACACCCTGACTATCATAAATATGTTGCACTAATCTCACAGCCCAGCTTCCCTGAAAAGCAGCAATGCCTATAAAAACCTTCCAATTACTCAAGATATCTTAACACACACTAGTTTCCACTAGAATTAATGTGCATTCAAACAGCTGGCCCAAAATCACTACAACATAACAGCAATACATACCTACAAGCACGTATAAGAGGATAAGCAGTGATAAGACATGCCAGGGGACTCACAAGGTGAAAGCAAGGAGTACCACCTCTGCCAAAAGCACGCAAGATATCCCACATCGCTAGGGCACCAGTGCCATTTTACAAAACAAAACGCTTTCACAGCCCTCTTGCAAGCTACTGCAATCACAAAACAATAGTGAATTTTAATTTGTCTGCGGAGTATGTATTGCTTTAATTGCCATCAAAAAGCAGAGTGATTTAATGAAGATGATGTTCTGATTCAGTACATTCAGAGAGGTCCCTAATCATATTTAGCCTAGGAAAAAGAGTTAGCATTTTAAAACATTAAGTCCTTGCTTAAGCTTATATTGAGATCAGTTTATTAATTCAGGTTAATATATGGATAAATAAACTGTTTAACCATTTCAAAACAGCTTGTTTCCGCAACGTCCCAGTAGTAAGAACTTACTAACTAGGCAACTTAAGTGAATCCCTTGAAAACACTATGAAGATTTAATCAAATGGGTTTTTTTGCCGCTTTATTTGTAAAAACAAAACCTATAAACTACTGAAAGGTCAAAACAGTGTCATGCCAAACAGTGAAAAGCATGCGGATGGAAGTGTAAAGACAATGAAGTGCTATCTTGAGTAACCCAACATGAAAGAAGTGCCTTCATTTCCACCTGCTGGCATGACTCACTTCCAGAGATCAGGCAGAGTGCCATAAATTATGTAGTTACTACAAAAAAGCACAGTAAATGCCTTTAAGTCCTCTTCAATGCCGTTAAATAGCAATATGCAGGATCAAAAAAGATAACTATAGGATACAATATTAACAGGCTTAAGACAAGTCCCATTAACAGTGCTCTGGATCCACACGTAAAGCTTGTTTGAGAACATAACCCCTGGAAGATTATTCCTGCAGTGCAGGCAACAGGACAGTACTCCAATCACCAGGTAAGTAGGCCAATATTCTGCTGCTGCATTTTCTCACAAGCACAAGAAGTTCCCAATTACTTTATTAACTTTGTGCTACAACACACCGAGTGCCTAGGCCGCGGCAGAGACTGCATTTTAACAGCTGCAGAGTTCAAAACACAGAGTATCTTGAAAATTAAAAAGCTAATGTTAAGAACAACCCTCCCCTTCACCCCACCAAAATACATACTTTAAAGTCCACAGCACATAAATCTAAATTTGCCTCCAATCCTGTTGAGTTTTTATTCTTGATTTCACATTTTATACAAGGTCTGCACAAGTCATCCTGCTAGCAAGATACAGTTTGCCAGGCAATACCTTTTGTCTAACACCCTGCCCAAATCAGAAGTTGCCAGGCTGCCAGAATTTGTTCCTTATTTCAGCCCACCACTAAGCAGCAGGTAGGCTGAAGCCCTGCCTCTCACAGCCGCAGCACACCACAAAAAAGCAATCAGCTTCAGCTTGCTCCTTCTTTTATTACCAAACCATTCTCCCACATCAGGTGCACTCAAAACCTCGTAGAAACAGATGAGTTAAGTAAGAGTAGTATAGGACTGCAGACATCATGCACTTTGGGAGTAAAGGTTGAGAAGGAGAAAGAGATGGAGTTTCACAAAAACAGCAAACCTCTTCTGGAAAGTGGCAAAGTTGCAGTTGTTTGTTTATTCATGTGGCCCTCCCTGTATCAGGCACTTGTGAGCAAATACCTTGAATTCCATCTGCCTCAAAATTTTCATTTTGTCATGGGCAGGTTTAAAGCTTTCTACACAGCAAATAGACACTGCAAATAAGCCACTCCACAGATATTCCATACTATTATTTGTCTCCTCTTGCTTCCTCTGGGACATGAAATAAAAAGGAAAACAAGTTGCTGTCATGGTTTAACTCCAGCTAACAAAATACCCATGAAGCCACTCTCACACCTCTCCCCTCCCTTCCTCCAGCCGAGGAGGAGAATCAGACAAAAAAGACAAGGAAGCTCATAAAATTGAGATTAAGAGCTATTTACTGACTGAATCTAAATGAACATGTACAAATACTACTAATAAGCAATTAAAGTAGAAAATAAAATATACGATACAGTTGCTCACCACCCACCAACCGATGCACAGACAGGTCCCGAGCAGTAAGAGTCAGAGCCAGAGAGCCCAAGCACAATGGAAGCTGAGTCCAAGCAAACACCATCAGTGACAGCACAACAAGGAAAACCACACCAACTCCCTCACAAACGAGTCAGCACAGGAGTTAGCAAAGCAGCTAACAAAGGAGGTTTGGGGTCCTGGAGCCATCACTCTTACTTCTTCACACTTGCTAACACTGTGTACTGAGCATGACATGCTATTTAATGAAATACCTCTCTGGTCAGTTTAGGTTGGCTGTCTGAACTGTGGCCCCCCACACTGCCTGTAGCAAGAGAGCTGGGAATGCAGCTGCAGGATCAGAAGCTGGGAAAGACCTTGAATTTGGTGCAGGCATTCCGCAGAACCAGGTAAGATCTGATCAATACTTTTCTCAGGGTAAATTCAGGAACACAGCTTCATACCAGCCACTGTCGAGAGAGTTAACCCTTTCCTGACTAAATCCAGCACACTTGCCTAGTGTGACTCCTACCTCATCTCCTCATACAGTACTACAAGGCAGCAACAAGTCTCAAGTCACTGAATAAGGCTTAAGAACGTGACCACACTTTCCTCCCATATTCCTGTAAGGTTTAGGTGCCTTAGTCTCACATTAAGGCAAGTGAAAGATCTAAGGCTGAAGAGTAAACTCACACTGTTCAATGCAACAGCATCAAGAGACTTGAAGGAAACTTCCATCTGAGGCTCAACTGAGCAATAAGATCACTCTGAAACTTAAAGTTCACACAGAGAAAAAGTCAGGAGCTTTGCAGTAGCACTGACAAGGGATAAGGTTTCCAACAGCTCTGCTCCTGCCAGACTTGAACATGTGCTAGGAGTTTTTGCATTGGTACAATAGAGATGTTAACAAGATTCACATGTTCTAGATTCCAGCAGCCAGCCTGCACTTTCTGCTGCTTCTAGTGAGGACACACAGTGTCTTTCCCTTGGTTACCAGAAATTGCTGTTATGTCACAGCAAGCATGGACTTAATCATTAAGAGATCAGTGTTGTACCCACACTCTACTGAGACAGAGAGCCTATCCCATGGAACTCAATTCTTCTCCATCTCACAGCCTCAGCTAATTGGGAAAATTGCAATTCAGCATTGTCACCAGGTGCCTCCCACAGACTCTGTGCCAGGAGAGTACTCTACAGCCAAGGAGCAAAAGGCTTGAAATCATGGAGATTATTGCACAACATGACTAAGCATTTATCTTCCACAAGTACAATTAAACCTGCAGTAAAGACTGGGGGTGTTAAGAAGTGCAGTCTTGGTTTTGGTAAGGACACCACATTCACTGCCATTGTTACCTATATTCAAGTTTCAGAAAAGTAGGTCTAGAAAGTGTGATTTGCCTTACTAAGGGGAGTATTTTTTTGAATAGTAACTACTACTGCCCCTTGCATTTTATCAACAGCTGCTAAACCTATCTGTCTTGCATGAGCAGAAAGTTTGGGATTTTGAGTGCTTGAACAGGGGCAGTTTGATAATTACACTTGATCCCATTTCACCCTCTTCAAGTATTTTCAGCTTAATTTTTATAATTACTCATGCTTAACATTAAATAAAATGTTATCTGCTGCTTTTAAATACGCAAAAGCACTCAATAAATTAAATTAAACAGCCATCTAGAGCAGCTGATGAAAATTCAGTTAAGACACTTCGTTGAGACCACGGTTGCTCACCTATCATACAACTATAATTAGTTCATGTGGTAGTTTTTGCCTTGGATATACATCCATCTGCAGTAGCTGAAAGCATGAGCTTACACAGGCTCCAAAATATCTGGGCACAATGTCTCATTCCAGACAGATTCTGTGGTTAGCAAATGAAGATTAAAGTGACATTCATGCCCCACTTCTCAGAAAGCTGCTCTTCTCAATAGGCTTCTCACATGAAGAGACTCATTCAGCACCCTTTAAAATCCTCATTAGTATCAAGGTAATTTCTTTACTTTCAGTAGAACAACAGCACAGCAATCAGCTATTTTAGTTCTTGCTGAGAACACTTCCAGTGTTTTTCCTTTTCCATCAGCTGAGCAAGTAAACTTCAGTGCTGGGGCTACAAAAGTTGCCCCAACAGCATGCTGTGCCCATGAACTGCAGGAATCCTCTGCAACTCAGCTTTCTTCCCTACCTCCCTCACATCTGAACCCTTAGATAAGAATCAGTAAGGGACACAAAGTCTGTGCTGACAGTACACTGCTAGGATCTATAACCATTGGTTTAAACCATTAGTGCTTTTTATCAAAATCCACTCCAAGCATTACTGAAAGTACACAAACAGCCCTTTAGAATCATAGAAAGAAGGTTTTAAACTGCCCACGTGAAATTAAAGAGTGAACTCCACAGTGCTTCCCCTCCTTCCAGTAGGTTTTGCAAGGGCAGGGAGGCCCTCAAGCTCAACTTACCTCAAATCCTCAAGAATGCAGACAACTTCAAGGAACTGGAGCAGTGCTGTAATGCAGTCAAACACACCAGTGTTGCCGATGTGACTGCAGACTGACAGTAATAGGGTGGGAGATGATGAGGTTCAAATCCACAGGGTACAAGTGGATCTAACAAGTACTTGGGTCAAGGTGGCAGTAGCCCTCTGGATTTCAACCTATGATACTGATGACCCAGTATGTAGCAGGGCTCTTCATATCTTGTTTTCTTCATCAGATAACGTTTTATTGATGAAAACTAACTTACCTGCATGTTTCATTTAATTTATCTATGCAGATAATAACAAATTTCTTAGTGTTTCTGTACTGAAGATGTCTCTTCTGCTTGGCAAACACATCTCGGTTCCACCATATCATAAACCAAGTTTCACCTCATGACATACCCAGGAGAGTGCATCCAATACCGGTATGGACAAAGCTGAATTAGACAGTCCAAGACAGACCAAAGCTTTGCCCCTTATCAATCCTCATTTGCAGTTTAGCCTGTATGAAAGTGTATTTCAGTTTTTATGCTCCCCTAAACTTCTCATCAACTAAAAGATATTCACCAAGCATCTAGTACTCATGACAGTTCATTTAAGATGAAGTAAGTTAATTTTAACACAGGAATTAAACCAATATAATCATGAAATTCGTGCCAAATCTCTTCCTTTACAGAAACCTGGTAACAATTCCCATTCTGAATTGTAGAAAGGAAAGAAAATGTGCTTTCTAAGAACTCTGCAGAAAACCTGATCAGGATTGGAATTACAGCATTCTCTCCCCAGCACCCACAAACATAAGGTAATTTTGCTCCAGGCTACTGGAGGATCAGAGTAATGCTCCTTATAATGCAGTTATAAGGCCAGACACCACACTCCTCCTTTATACTAAAACCTTGTGGAACAAGACCAGTGCAGTATTTTTGCTGGCAGTTGAAATTATGAAGTGGAGCTGCCCTCTGATAAAGAAGAAACACCAACTGTATCTCTAGCAGTTCCACCCCTGGAGTTCTCACCTACTAAGAACGTAATTTAAATTCAGGATCCTTCTTAGGCATCACTTTATGCTATACAGAAGACATCACACCTTCAAACGAGGCCTGCAATTAAATCATGCTCCATTCCATTCCCAGGCAAGAAGTCTTCTAACACTAAGTAGCAGACCAGTGAGCTTCTAGCATGTAAAACTTCAGAACTACCACTTAAGGATGTGGGCAATTTGCACATCCAACAGTAAGACCCTGAGGCTCACTTCTGTGAGCCTGCAGCAACCTCTTAATTAGGAGAAACATGTAATCCTTAAGCAACTTTAACATGGAATGCTAAATACGTGAACTCGGAGAACAAGACAGAAACACTTTGAATAGCCAACCCACTACGCAATCAAGTACCAGTTACATCTTTCCACTCCTGCAACAGAAGGTCAGGAGAAGGCATGTTTGTTTTCCACATCTGCCAGCCTTCAGCTGCAGACAGCAAGGTGTGGCATCAGCCCCAGATAGTTTCTTTGGCATCCCCAAGCACACTCAGTATTCTTCACAGGGTAGATCAGTGATTGCTTTGACATCTGGTCACCCCAGAAGGACTAAAAGTAGTGGTTTCAGTAGCTAAGGCTACCATGCTGAAACAGGGCACTTAAGACATTAGTGGCACATCTAAAGAGCAAGACAACTGCAATGGGAAGAAGTGCTGGTCATTCAGATGGAAAGGGGAGGCAAAGCAACAGTCATACAAAGGCACATAAGCCAGAAGTCAGCCAGAGACTATTCAGTAGGAAGGAAGCCAAAGGATCAGGTTGGGCTTCAGGCAGCCTCTTAGCTAGACTCATTTTGTGCCTCTAAATGGTCCCTATGTCATAAATTGTCCTCAGTCATTACCTGAAATGAGGAACAGCCATGCAGCATGCCCTAGTGAATTTACCAAAACAGAAGTATAGATTCTGACAGTGATCTTACGAGTCATACTCTTGAGTCAGGATTCCCTTGTTTTGGAGGAATTTGCTTTCAAATTAACAAATTGTGCGTAGAATGGTCAGTATAAGAGACGAAGACTTAAAAAAAAAAAATCCCATTCTTGCAGCCTCAGAAGTACATCACTACCCCTCTAGGCCCAACTGTGGACATTTCTCCTTCTCTGTAGTTCTACTCTGTAAGGTACCTGAAGTCACGCACAAAACTGAGGCTGCATAGAGCTGAACAGCAGGCATGCCACAAAGTAGGACTTGAGAGTCCACCGTGTGACTGGGGGCACTGAATTGTGGTTTAACAACAAAACTGTTTAGAGGACAGCAGCCAAAACCTATAATCATGACTCACCAATGCCAAAAACATCCCTTTACATGTAACAGGTTATTCTCCCACCACGCACAAGTAAAAAGGACTTAACACAGTCACAATTGCTGTCTCCAGTATGCAGAGAATCATGACAGAAAAAGGCAAAAAAGATCATGATTATTCAGTGTCGTATCAGTATTTTCACTGTGTATTAGCAGAATTCAAGTATAAGCACTGGCAATTAAACTACTCTGTATTAGCAAGAGCCTGTACCTTTTTTGACTAAAGTCAGTTCCACTGTGCAGCAGAATACAGGTCAAATTTAGGAGGAGGTCCCTAACCTAGCTCACTCTGCTCACCCTTAGCAGGTACAGATGTAGATGAACTGAACACTTGGGAAATAACGTCCTTGATGTCTTTTTGCTGCCATATTCTCGTTTAAGGATCATCCTTGTGTCATTGACACAACAGGGTTTGCATCAGTGTGGGAAAAGGTAGTGTAACTTCCTTCTGCCATACTAGAGGAGCAAATATCAGGACAAGAGGAGAAAGTGTGTGCTGCATGCCAAAGAAAAGTCCTGGGGTTGGTGACAGAACTGCCTGAAGGTTTTTAGGCCTTGTCCTCCACGGTTCATATACACACCTCTGCAACACACACAAGCCATCAACACAAACGTGTAGTAGGGGCTGGAAGCCACATGCAGTCTGTGTCAAAGTTTTGTCCTACCACTTCCCACTGTGGATGCTCAGGGAACAAAGTCACAAAAAAATTTATTTAGTGTGAGAAAACTGCCCATGTTCTGCCACTACCCTTCCATAACAGTAAAGTTTTGGCTTGAACCCTGAAACCAAAGCATAGAGAACATGCAGCCTCGAAGGGGTGTGGTAATTTTAAACACACAGAAGTTAACCAGCACAGGCAAGAGCTGCAACCAAGAATAAAACAATGCGTTCTTGAAAGCTGAGTATTTGAAGACTGCAAAAAAGTGACAGGAAATAAAGTACCAAACTCAACATTTCTGAACAAAACTAATGAAATGTCAACATAAGTGGTACATCAATGTTTTTTTAATTTGAGAGAGCTTAGAATTGGAATATGGAGATGAGACAAACTGAACTTTGCCAACCACCCTTTCATTCTTGTTTTGAAGTGCAGGCATCCATCTGGTAGTTCTTTCAAAGTTAAACAACTGGCCTAAATACATGCGACCTGTGCACCAGCTGTTGCTAAAATGAAGTACTAACAGAACACATCACACTGCAGTTCATATTTGCACTCTCAGACAGCACGTATTGACTCGAGTGCATCCTAAAGAAATTGCTCAAGTGCTGCAATACAAAAAGCAGCTTCACCGACAGAGCTGAATAAACGAAATTCACCCCTTTCCCAGGGTACAAGTTTAGTTATCTGCATCCCTGAAAAAGGAAGTTTTACATCAGCTACAGCTAATGAAGTTATGAGTCCAATGGAATTGAATAAAACTCAAGCAAACCTTGTATAAATATCTGCTTTTCCACATCTGACTCTTCTTCCAAAGACTCTAAAGCTCAGAAGATTGAAATACCCTGTTAGCATTTATAGCACTAATACAAACATGGATTAAACACAAATACAGACAACTTTTTGGTGCAGAATCTCAGAAACAATGAGCCTAAGTTCCTTCTGACTAGCAACATCAGCACTGGTTTCTTCTGCTTTTATTCCATGATTTAAGAGAATTCTAAGACACCATCCAGCAGCTCACCGCTTTGAAAATGGAAAGATGCAGAAGATACCAAAACCAACATACCTGTTATTTTGTCTCTGACAAGCTTGCAGGATTCTATCTCGCCAATGCTGCCAAACAGACTCTTCAGTTCCTCTTGTGTCATGTTCTGTGGAAGGTAGTTGACTATTAAATTGGTCTTGCTGTCTTCTGTGTTCCCAGAATCAACTGGTGATGAGCAGTTGTTTATGGTCGTTGAACCATGGGCTGTGTTATTGCAGGTTGGTCCATTAGACAGCTGTGTTTCCATGGCAGCAATTACCTGCTGAAAAACACAGAAAACAAGAACCATCAAAATTCGTATTTCACCATCCATTCGGAGTCTAGACAAGACTTCAGAAGACCTGTCACTGAAGGCCAGGGCTATATACTGCCTCTATATGCCAAACACCACCAACAGAGAAACATTTTAACTGTTAGTCAAGCCAATATTTACATGCAAATAAAGTCACTGGGAGCTCTCTCAACGAAGTCAACACACAAAGCTTAGTTTCCAACCTCCCTCATTCCCTTAATTTAGGAGCAAGAAGTTATCAAGCAGAATTGGCCTGTTCCAAGGATAATCAGTTCTATTAAATTAAAACTGATAACATTTCAAAAATAACTGAATACTTTCTCTTTGAAAGCTGCATTTTGTATCTGCATTTCAGTTAACAGCATGTTAACTGTATCCTGAGCCTATTTCTCATAAGCAATAGCAGAAAGCAAGATTAGTAATGTGAAGAGATATTTTAAGACATATGAGTGTGCTGGGATGGAAAACAAACTCTTCCGTGATAACCTCTATGTGAACCATCTGTCATCACAGCAACATACTTCCAACCTAAAAGCTTTTATCTGATTAGACGGACAATTTTTGGTTCTCACTTCTTCCCTCCCCAGAACCCTGAAACCAGTTTTGATACTTTTTCAAGTTTTACATTTTAACTTGACTTCCTTTTAGACATCAAAATAAGGGAGTGATCACCTCAAGCCCAGGCTGGATGAGGCTTGGAGCAACCTGCTCTAGTGGAAGGTGTCCCTGCCCATGGCAGGGGGGTTGGAACTGGATGGTCTTTAAGGTCCCTTCCATCCCAAACCATTCTGTGATTCTAATGATTCAGGAAGTACTGTTTGGCCTCAAAGTGACTATGATTGGCAGATACACAGCAGCAGTCATTTGGAGAAGCGTCAGTACCTGTCCACAGGCTACAACATGCACAAAAGGCTCTCTGCCATCTCAGTCACTGAACGGTGACAGTTGGTAAATGCAGCAGAATTTTAATGGCAGCCCAATATCCAAGACTTGGACATCCTATCCCGTTTGAGATCAACCATGCAGGACAACGCCCAATAGAAAATTCCGTAAATTGATTGTCCAGTAACACTTCAACACAGAAGCAAGACTCATCAACAAAAAAAAATCCAGCAATCACTGAAATCCAACCTCCTACTTAAATTTCTAGGAGTTTTCACACAAAAAAGCCCACTGTAAAATCACAGTGTAATGTCAGGACCTCTGGAGGTTGTCCCATTCAAAGCAGCATATGCAATCAACGCACACCCAAACAGCTGACTGGGTCAACTGTACTGAGGGAGTGCAAACCTGAACTTCCTAAAAACAGAGGGGGTAAGTTGGGTGTTTTAAACTGCAATTCAGACATTCCTGGGAACACATTTCCATGTTCTGCACACCGAAGTTATTTTCCAAGAGGTTACTTCAGCACAATGCAAAAAAACCTAAGATGCATCTATTTAAAACACTTATAAAAAAGGAAATCTAATTTTCCTGAGGAGCTACAACTGGAACAACATTTTCTTCCCTTGTGACAAACTCCAAGGGGTAATCTGCTCATGGCACTGTGATGAAACAAGTCTGCTGAAAAGATGAGAAAGTAGATGATCCCAATTAAGATAAATTACTTTTCAAAACACTCTTATATCTGGCAGAGCTAGTAGCCACAAACACTGTGCTCTGACTGAGGCTCTCTAGGATTGCTTTTCTCCCCTCCTCTTTAAATTTGAGGAAAAAAGTGTTCATTGTTCAAAATTAGCAGGATTTAGCAAGGACAGCAAACAATCCTTGCTTAATTGCACATTTATTTTCATGTTCAGGTGGCAAGAATGAGATCCTAAGCCAACATTCAAGTGAACAGCTGCAGTAGCCTGCATGCTGAAATTACAGCATTTCTCAGCTATAGAACCATCTGCTCTGAATAAAGTGATACTAATATGTTTTACAAATAATGCATATTCCATTGATAGGTTGGAAACAACTGTTCATAAAACACAAAAGCACTTCTTCAGCAGTTACTAAATATTTTTGCACCCAGACAAATAGTTTAAGAGATAAATTTACAGTTTTCAAACAATTTCTTAGAATAAGACTTGTAAATACACTTTTAAAACGGTAATAATAAATACAGAGCATACAGGTTTTTACAGTTACTGCAATTTAGTATTCAGACCATACCAAAACGATTTTAGTACAATACTACTCTTCAATTATCCACCGGGTATTTTGAATTAGTACTAAAATATAATTGACATTAGAAGAAAGGCAAGCCACTGCAGTGTAATATCTACAGGAGATCACCATATTATAGAAAAAGTTGTCATGGTACGCCAGTGCGCTCTAGGCTCTCACAGAATAGGGACACAACCTACAGCCTATAACGAAACATAGAAGAAAGTTCATGTTTCAAATGGGAGATTGAAGAGTTTGGTATGGCCTCAGCACTATTAACATGTACAAAAGAAGCCTACAGAATTTAAGAAAAATCCCACAGACCCCAGTCCAAGGCTCTGCTGCCCACGAACCACTTCTAAGCAGAGAAGCCACATCACACAGTCTGACTGCCATGTTAGTTTGGAGTTGCCGTCTGCAATATGGACACAGAAAGTACCATATGTTAGATTAGCAAGATAATGCAACAAATCAGTTCGTACAAATTTACAGTAATTGCATTTATATTCCCAGCACGTCCATGCAGTGTGGCTTAATTGGATTTGAGGCAATTCCAATCTAATCTTTCCAAATTCAGTTCTGAAGTTATTTTTCTTACGTAAGATGCTAATTTTTAAGGTTTAAAAGATAATGCAGTCTAGTTCCCGCTACATCTACCCTGGAAACTACCTCCAGAACCACACCACGCCTAAGAGGAACTATACCACAAAACAAATTTTAAAAATCTTCAAGATGAAGGAAGAAACAAAACGCAGCGAGTCGATTTTCCATTAGCACGTAAGACGACCATGCACCACTGAAAACAGCTCCCCTCACATGCCTTTCCCAGCCCACAATAAGATACACACGACAACAGACTACTTCGCCAAGATCTAGCCTGTTCTTAAAATCCTAGGTTTTAAAAGTTAAGTGAATTCAAGTCTTGCACAAATGGTACTCAGTTAAGTTTCCTTGCAACAGCCGTTTAGGAGTACCACTGGACACGCAAGTGGCAACAGAATCAAGGATTTATCAAGTGGAGTAACTGGAACAAAGTATGCAAGAGTTCTTCATAAGAAGGGTATTTTTGTCCCCAAGCACACAGTTGTTTGTTTTAAAACTACAACATCATTGCAAACCCAGTTGGATTTGAACAGTGCCAGGAGGATACCACGAAGGCTAATAGGCCTTATGCAGATGATCATGAGCACTCCAGATGTTAACTATAACCACAATACTGGCCCCAAAAGGAGGACTTCTGACTGAGACTGGTGTAAATACAAGAGATCCTTCTTGCCCCTGGTTAGCAGATGAGTTAAGTCTAAACATGATTAAAAAAATTGGATTTTGGAAGGCTGCTGCATCTAGGGTTTACAAACACATATTTCAAAACTACTTTTCCAATTTTAAAACACTGTAAATTAATCTTCATTTGAGTTTGCTACCACAGTCCTTATGGTTGGCTGACTTCTGGTCTTCATTTCTACCTTAGGTTGATAAAGACCAAAGACCAAACCATCTCTTTATGCAAAATACCAAAGCCTCTGTATCAGCTTGTAAGCCACTCTCTCTGGTCTCAACCCAAAAACAAAGCTGACAACCCTATTTCTGAAGCTCTCCGTTGTACACAGGCATGTACTGATGAACTGATTATTATGTAAAGAAAAACAAAGTCTCAACTGACTTCTTTTAAATCCAGACAAGCTTTATTAAAGGGACTGCATTAAAGTAGCAGTCCACAAAATTCTGTCCCACACAAGACTGCAGAGATATGCGTAAGATCACATATTTGGATCTTTATGGATCTCAGCATAACCTGACAGATTACGGGCTTCCTGTGAGCCATGGGGTGTAGATGGAAAACTCCAACAGGACAGCGGACCCATGCACACAGGACTTCAGCGTGCTCGCCACAAACTTCACGGTGTGCTTGAGCACCGAAGCACTTCTCAAAAACATAAGGAGCATCTCTCATCTGATGTACTTCCAGTTTGTATAACACCTCTATCCTCACTGAAGTGTTCCACAGGGTACTCCCATCAGTGTACACATCAGCTCTCTTGGCTACCACAACATCACACCTCAAAAACAGGTTTTGCTCTACCAGTTCTGTTACCATTTTTAGTACTTTAAAAGCTGAGCTCTTTAAAGGGTGCTTTTACATCTAGTTTGCAAAAACAGAGTGCTTACCCTCATTTACGCTTCAAACTGGTCTGAAAAGAGCTAAGGGGTATAACCAATTACACCAAAGGGAATAACTTAAAAAAAAATCAGCTTCTAGCCTAAACATTGTACTTTAATATTAAAATGGCACATTAACAGGATTCAACCAGTGAAGTCTCAAAAAAATTAAAATACTGAGGAATCACTAGTACTAATAAAAAAAATACAGCTTTTGGCTGTTAGCCTCAGACAGTATTACACTTTGGATTACTAAAATAGCTCAGCAAATACTGCATTCAAAACCTAAGAAATCAGTAAACAGCAAACGAGGCTTTATGCCTAATAAAGAAATGTTAAGTTTTTCTTAAAATACATTCAGGTTAAGGGAAGAAGAATTAAGTGAAGTTGGAAAAGG